>NC_056727.1:475392415-475537415 GCF_019279795.1 Protopterus annectens
TGAATGTTCCCCCAATATATTTGGCCTTGTCCAGATTTCCTGCATTAAGAGGTTGAGAGGTATGTGCAAATAAATTGCTTTATAGAATTAGGAATATCCAAACCTCTCAACTGTCCCCAATTTTGGCTCAAAATGTTGCTCTCCCCCTAATAATCTCTCCGCAAAATAGCAATTGTGGAAGAAACTGTGGAGGATTTACTTTTATAAATAACTGTAATGATCAGAGTTATACATTACTTTTATTTCAGAAATGCATGTAGGTTCTCTAATTTTGTCAGCTGCTCAAGTTAAAACTGTGCTCCATATTAAAATGGTGTCCCTTCTTTGACAGGTTCCCAGCTGTATTGTCTGGCAATCCTCTACCCCAACTACCATGCTACATTTTTCAAAGAACTGACTTTCAGGTTCATTTTCAATTCAAGGAACCGAGTTTGAGTGAATTTATATTATTTTACTGAAGAGGCATTACAGCGAATGCCTCTTCATCGACACTAAGAGCGAACCATGAATTACGAGAATGGCCGTAGCTTGGCTGGGGAGGAGGGTAGCAGTTTGAGAGCTGTGAGTACAAATTTGAAAATCCTAGCTACACCCCTGGGTCTGATGATATACTAAGTTGCATCTTAAACAGCTTAAATCAAGATTTATGAAGCCCATTTGGATCTCTGTTTAACCACAGCCTCCAGGCTGGCTTTGTTCCTATAGAGTGGAGGACAGCAACAGTCATCTCTCTGCATAACGAGGAACCATCTACAGACCTTGGAAATTACAGACCCATGAGTTTGACTAGTCTTATATGTAAGGCTATGGAAAGAATAATCATGGACCTGATAAATAATGACATAGGAAACTCCAAACACTGGACTGACCCAATTCTGCTTAATTAAGGGCAGGTCATGCCTAGTGAATCTGGTGAATTTCTTTGAGAAAATCGCCATGGTCAAGGATGATGGTGAAACAGTACATATGCCCTACCTCGACCTGGCCAAATTATTTGGCACAATTCACCACTCAAGTATTATAAATAAACTCACAAAACTGGGTATAAATCTCTACGTCACCAAATGGATAGCCAATTGGCTCATGGACAGGGCACATGTAGTTAAAGTGGCTGAATCCAGATCCAGCAACAGGCCAATTGCTAGTGGTGTTCCACAGGGCTCAGTGCTGGGACCACTCCTGTTTGGAATATAATTCTCTGAAGTCAAAGCTAATGTGGAAGGCCTCTGGATGGCAAAGTTTGATGACTGCAAGCTGGGGGCAATCATCAAATCCCCCCAGTGATGTAGATATCCTTCAGGAGGGCTTAGATCAAACAACTGATTAGTGCCAGAACCATGGCCTAAAACTAAATGTGAAAAAATGCATTATCATACCCTTTGGTAAGTCGACCCCTGCAAATTACAGCATCAATAGCACAACCCTAAGAATAGACTTAGAGGTGAGACATCTAGGTACACGGATATATAGTAGCCTGAACTTTGACTGCCGTGTATTCACAGTGCTGAGGAATTCCTTTTATGTGCCATAATTTATAAGTAAAAGTATGGCATCCAGATCCAAGGAAATGATAGCCTTGCTGTACTCAGCCCTCATTAGACCAATAGTAGAGTACAATACGCCATTTGGCATGTAGATGACTATGCACTTACAGCAGCTGGTATGACCTCAGACAAAGAAAATACAGGATGTAAACAACTTGAACTATGTGGATAGACTAAAAGCCCTATCCATTTATTCTGTATCCTACTGACTATTAAGGGGTGTCCTATGCCTGACCTACAAGGCACTCACAAATCCAGCCATGATGGAGCTGCTACATATCTGCAAGTCAATCAGCATGAGGGTCGCATGATCTAGGGATCTAAACTTAGTGACTCAAAACATGCTGGAGAGACAGGTAACTGTTTCAATGATTGCCTCTTCTTTGGAACAGGCTTCTTAGTCACATTAAGTAGAGTCCTTCCCTGGCCCACTTCAAATGCAGTTTGGATCAATGGATGGGGAATCACAAATTCACACCTGTATTAGTACCTATGTCCTTTATAGACAGGGTAGTCTGTAAGATGCTCAATGCACAAGCACAACTCCTTGCCATCGTTTTGCTCCTGGGGCTATATATTGGGTAAAATTAGACTATACTGGCTATGTTTGTAAGGGTCCTTAAGGCATTAGCCTAGTAATCTCCTATGAACCTATATGTAAAACCAAAGATGTCTAAACCCATGATAATGAAAAAAAATGCCCCCCTGTACCCCCCTGCAACTTTTATATACCAAATCTTGGGTCAGACAACACTGGGGAATAGGCAAATTCCTATTGCCAGCAGTTTCAATATTTTGAGTTGTAGATATTTTGAGCCAGCAGCAGCCTTTAGATATTATTAGTTTTCTTGTAACACCATACCCACACACATAAAGGATTATTATAATATTAATGAACTTATTATGTGGTTGAGATATGGATGGCATAAAATTCATTTTAAGAGCAAACCACGAGTGATGAATCTTGGCATCCATGTCAAGAACATATAATAAAGGTTTATGGTCTGTAACCTGATCATAATTCTCTGTAGTGCATGGAGCTTCATCTGCTCCATGTACTACCAGTTTCAGAAAAAAATGTAGAAGTGCAAAACTTTTGAAAACTGGTAAAGCATTTAGTACTGTCATATGGACAGCAGGCAGAAGCAAAGTGCCCCTCTGCAGGACTGATGGGTTTAAAAGCTACTAGACACTTATGTTCTGTTGTGGAATTGTGAATTCTAAAAGATTTTAAAAGCTGTTTTTCTTTCTGATGCCGTTTTTTGACAATCTATACTGTCTGCTGTAAGTCTGCAGAATAACAGCTGATGTTAACAGCGCTTAGGTGTGCTTAATAATCTTTATTAAGCACCTCTAGGCATTGCACTAGGAACATGCTTAACAAGTTTATCTTTTTACTGATTTCGGATTGTAATCATGAAATTGTTTGTACTACTTATATATTATATATAGATGTACATATATAAAATCTCCTTTGCTTCTCTACTAACCTTTTTTTTTGTCAAGTTCTTTCTGGAGTAGACTTTCAGTTTAAAAAATCAATGTCAGGCTTTGCTTTTTATTTACAGTAGTTACTTTGTATAATCTCAATATATTTTTTGTTTTGTTTGGACAAAAAAGAATAGGCATTATTTCATAGGTGTCATTTGCCTCCAAGAATTCTGTAGTGGATGCAATCACCTGAAATGCTTTTTATTATAATCAGTTCTGAAGTTGTTGCATCCTGGGGTAAAGGATGTAGCAACTTTAGAATAATCACAAGGTTTCATAGCACATTATACTGGGATAGAAACTGCACTTTGTTTTTGTTTTGTTTTGTTTTTTTATTGTCTTTCCTAACCAAATTCAGGAGCTGCTCTGTCTTCATCCAATTAGCCCATTAAATTCAGGAGCTGCTCTGTCTTCATCCAATTAGCCCATTGTTTCCCCCTGTGGGACTCAGATTGGGCCCCTGGTTGAGCTCACCAGTCACCCCCCATTCCTATATCAGGTTTTGCACAGTGAAAATCCTATACATTCATTTCCTGTTGATCAAGGTTGGACCATCCTCAAGATGCAACCTCTATAGTCCATTCATTCCCTAGGTTAGAGCTTACCAGCCCTGTCCCTCCTAAGAGTCAAGCATCAGATGGTTGGGAATAGACCAGTCAGAAGGTCATGCAGACCAGACTAACCCCATCCTTGTGGTGGCACTGCGAATTGATGCAATTGTAGTTCCTGGCTATAAAAGCATAGGAATTACTCAACTTATTGAAACTATCGATACACCATCTCTTCAGCAAATGTCACCACTGTAGTGGCCAGTGTAGCCTCCTTCCCCAGAAGATGGGCAAGCCAGCATCAGCTTCTCAATCTCATCCTCCCCTGCTGAGTCCTTCAAGTGTCTTTGGCACTAATTGTACATGAGTTGGCTGGCTCACAGTCAGGGCTTTTTCCCTCTATGCTATAGGACTGGGCTGGGAACCACAATGTTGAACTTTTTTCAACTGCTCGGCTTCTGTTTCAACAGATTTCTACAAAAATAGACATTCCGATTTTAAGAACAGTGTTATGACTCATCATATATGATGCTTATAAGTACTCTGTCTGTTGTAAGAGTTTTCTTTTGTGCATTAGAATTATTGACAGCTTTTTTGTTCTCTCATGAAGGAACTTAGAAACACTGTCTCAGAAGCTTAAGTGACTATATATGTGGGTCCACTACTAAATCACGAAGCCCAAAATACCGATGTTTATACTCTAGAGGTGACAATACCATAAACCCAGAATCATGAATGGCTGAAGTTACCCAGGGCAAGTACTTGTCCAACACCAAACAAAAACACACCAGCCGATATAACAACCACCTAGGTGGGGGGCACCCCCCAATGTTGGGGGGCTGCCCCCACACCTCTAACTATATATATATATATATATATATATATATATATATATATATATATATATATATATATATATATATATATACTAACTCTTGCAGAATTGCACTACAATGTAGAAAAGGGCATATTTCTACATGCTGGGCAACTGTTTACTTGCCCTAGGTAACTTCAGCCATTCGTGATTCTGGGTGTACGGTATTGTCATCTCGAGCCTGTGCATGTCGGGATTTTGAGCTTTGGCATTTAGAAGTGGGCCCATATATATATATATATATATATATATATATATATATATATATATGGATCCTGGTCTTATGATCGAAAGTATGTTCCATAGAAACGTACGTGATCAAATTCACTTGCATGAAAGTGCATTTTTCGAAAATGCACTTTCACTGAAAGGTGACTAAGCAAACAGCTGTTTGCCTGTAGATTTAGTTGTACATCAACTGTACTTTTGATTGTACAACTAAGCAAAATGTTGTTTAGATCATGGTACAGCAGGGAAAAGAGAATATTCGATAAAATGCACTTTTGCGAAAAGTGAGTTCAATCTCGTACGTTTCGATGAACAACACAGATCATCAACATAGATCCATATATATATATATATATATATATATATATATATATATATATATATATATATATATATATATATATATATATATATATATATATATATATATAAATAATATCTCCTTCATGTTTCCTGTGCAGGCAGGACAGAGACACACACACACACACACACACACACACACACACACACACACATGTGCATGTACGCATACACATACTCACAAACATGAACACAGATACCACACACACACACACACACACACACACACACACACACACACACACACACACACACACACACACACACACACTCACACACTAAAGCATGTGTTTACTTACACTTTGACTAACATCACAAGGTTGCTTCTCTCTTCCTTTATACTTGGTTGTTGAGCCTATGCTAGAAAGTAAGAAATCTTTCAATCATGCATGCATGGATCATTTTCATGGATTTCTCTGGTATACATTTTTATCAGTAGTATGGTCATAAGTTTGTCCTAGAAAGGACTTGTGCATTGGTGAAAAGCTTAACGATGTCTAACAATGTTGAAATGAAAGAGTATGTCACAGATAAACAGCACGTCTTTAACCAAAGATTTATTCTGAAAGATATATTTTGTCATATTCTAATGTTGTATTAATGTATGCTGACTTCTGTTTATTGATCATTATTGCAGTGCATTAGACAGACTCCTTGACTTCTTGTTACAGATGTTTGCTCCCTGCATTTTCACTGAATATGCAACTAATAACCTTATAAACTAAGTAGTAAAATCTGTTGTGTCTGTGTAATATGTCTTCATATCAGCAAACTCACTCTCAGTGTACAGCAAAACTTCAAATATACAGTAGATGTAACAATGGGATTAGATAGCTACCATGCCATGTGAAGCAGCAGACAGTGACAGTAGCCACATGAATCTTATCAGTTAAAGCAATGCAGATGACTGGCTGAACAAGTGCACATGATGAAGTTCATTGGTCTTTAGTTGTAGTTATTTCATGTGCTGGTATAATTGGCACTGGATGGCAGTAGCAGACATTTCAGATGCTTATGTAATGAGCACTGGATGGGAGTGACAGGCATTTCATGTGCTGCCATAGTCAGCACTGGATGGCAGTGGCAAACATTTCATGTGCTGGTGTAGTTAGCACTGGATGGCAGTGGCATTTCATGTGCTGCCATAGTTAGCACTGGATGGCAGTGACAGACATTTCATGTGCTGGTTTGGATGGCAGTGGATGACAACGGCAGACATTTCATGTGCTGCCATGGTTAGCACTGGATAGCACTGGCAGACATTTCATATGTTGCCATAGTTAGGACTGGATTGCAGTGACAGACATTTTATTTGCTGCCATAGTTAGCACTGGATGGCAGTGGCAGAAATTTCATGTGCTGCCATAGTTAGCACTGGATGGCAGTAGCAGATATTTCATGTGCTGCCATAGTTAGCACTGGATGGCTGTAGCAGATATTTCATGTGCTGCCATAGTTAGCACTGGATGGCAGTGGCAGGCATTCCACATGTTGGCATTGATGACAATGGATGGCAACGGCAAACATTTCATGTTCTGCCATAGTTAGCACTGGATGACAGTGGCAGACATATTATGTGCTGCCATAGTTAGCACTGGATGGCAGTAGCAGATATTTCATGTGCTGCCATAGTTAGCACTGGATGGCTGTGGCAGATGTTTCATGTGCTGCCATAGTTAGCACTGGATGGCTGTGGCAGATGTTTCATGTGCTAGCGTAGATGGCAGTGGCAGATATTTCATGTGCTTTATATAATATACTGGTTTGCTTATTTAATGTGACTCTGTATGGATACAGCTTCTTGCTTTCTTTGGAGTCTTACTTTCATACGATGGCTGAAGAAATCATAGAGAAAGTTTAGTGATTTGTAGGTCCAGTGGTGACTGGCTCTACTTAGGAAATGAGACAAGGACATTTGCTTTGTACTACTTTGTGTAAACTATAAATCCTTATAGTTCCAAAAACTCTAATTTTTACAAAGATGTGATACATGAATGAGAAAAATTTTTATTTCAAAAGTAAACATTTTTTTATTGGAAAACACCAGCAAATTTATAAATAAGCCCGCAGTACAACCAACATGGGGTTTTAAAGTCAGTCATGCAGTAATTCAGAAATGTGAGCAGCTAAATCACAGCATTTAGCACACAGTACTTTCAGTAAACCATCACAGATTACTTTATAATTACCAACTTGTTTGTCAAATTGTGAGTCCATAAAGACTACGTCTGCTGAGCATTTTATTTCAACATCAAGTCTTCTTTGTCATGTTCCATTTCTAGGATTTTTCACAGGTGGAATCTTTATTTCCATTTATGCGTAACACATTTTTTGTGCAACTAACAGTACAAGGTCAGGCAGTGCCCTCTCGTATTCTATGGTAATGCAGAGAAATAATAATCTGCTTCCTGGAGTCAAGGGCAGAAGGATTCATTCCTTTCTCCTCCTTCATTTACTTGTTGTGTGACTCTGAGCAAGTCACTTAATCAGATAGTGCTTCTTGGTTGTTCCTGAAAAGGAACACTGGTGTCTAGTAGACTTAACTGGTTTACAAATATATAAGAAAAAGAATATATATTTACTCAACGAAGTCAAGTGCTTGTAATCTAACAATAACAACTCTGGGGTTAAAGGTACAGCCCTGGCCATAAACCCTCAAGAATCAGTCTTTTTTGAAAGTCGCTGGATCATGAGACCCCTAAAAAATATGCATTCAGTCCCCTGACTCCTCCTACTGCCTGTGTTAAAATAAAATAACAAGAATTAAAAAAAATGAAAAATATCAGCTCAGAAGAAAAGAACTGTTCACCCATTTTTAGACTGAAACAAACATGACCTTTCCGGAGATGCAGGGGCTTTAAGGGTGATTATATTATATTAAAGTGGGAGAGCAGGGGGCTCCCTTTGCACTGGTGGTATATTGGTAAAGACCCCCTCCCAAAACATTAAAAAAAATTATTTTACGAGTCCATACAACTGTCCTAAATAACAGTCTGCTTTATAGTAGTTAGATTCTCCAAGCTGATCTTCACAAGACCAACTCATCAATAACACTGTCATGACATACTATAATCCTTATATTATAACCTTTGAAAGAACACATTACTAATATAAGAAGCAGACTTTTATGAGTGCAGTTTTATGAAACTAAATGTATCTCTCACAATGCTTCTGAAATATGTTCATGTTTAAATTATGTAAATAGTTGTTTTATAGTTGACGTTAGTTTTGTAGCATCAGAAACAAAAATTACATAGCATGACTTTTTGTGTGGTTAACTACATCACTGTTAACCACAATCAATGGAGAACACAAAAACACACAAAAAAGCTTCTGTAACATCACAACGCAAAAAAGAGTGAATCCAACAGTATAAAGCAAAATATAAATGTACGTATTACAGTTAGTGTATAACAATGTAATTACCTACATTACTCAAGCAGCCTATGTTTCATCAGCCGGCTGCCTTGGAGTAGCTGTTAATGGATCCTGCTAGTTTTCAGTGACAGTGGTAGAAACCACCTAGAGGTAGTTCTGCACCATTACTACTCAATGGAGGTGTTGACAGTGCTAAGAAATTATCATGACCCCCCACTCTGGCAACCACTGATGCATCCTTTGATGTGATCCTAACATCATATGCATGGTGGGAAACCAACAACAGAAGAGGGTGCAGGGCCCATTCCTTCCAGATCTTTAGGGTCACTGGTATAGTGGTGTGGCATAACATGGACTCTGCTGCTAACTCCATCTACAGGAGGGATCATGACCTTGAATATACCCTGAGCCATGATATTCTAGCCTGTCTTAACATCACTGGGGCTCCGTAGAGAGTCCCGTGTAATGCATTGATCTCCCCTATCATCTCTTCCTGTGATGCTCCCACAAATCACAAACACTAGAATGATTCCCCTGCTTGTGTCTTAATCTTGTGTACTTGCAATAACAGTTGCCCAACTCTTCATAGAGAGATTTTTTTAGGTCCCTCCACCATAATATCAACATTGTGGCAGAGCCATGAAAGTATCCTTTCAGGCTGTTGGCTGCTACTGGTGTACAATGCTGCACGTCTTGTGGTTAATCTGAAACACAAAAGCAATTTAGCAATAACTACCAAGCAGTCCTATGGCAATACTGGCAGAGCAAGCATACAAAAGTTCATTATACATCCTGTGATCCTTAATTCAACCCCCATAAAAAAGAAGGCTTACCTGCAGCCTTGATCTATAGAAATTAAACTATCTGCGGAATGTCAAACTGCAAAACAAGAAAACTGTCAAGACAACATCTCACAAGGTTGATTTCACCAGAAACGAATAAAAAATGCATTTTTGTACATATGTGGCAAGTCCCTCAGCACTCCCACACACTTCCATGTCACTAAGTGTACTATTTATATTGCATACTTTTCAACCAAAATAGGAGTTGTTTAAAAATAATTGACTGTTTCCATGTTAACTGAACGCAGTGCAGTCATACCCAAGTACTTCCATGTAGCCCACTCTCTCCCATGTTCCAGGGCTACAACTTTAAATATTGCAAATATCAGCAATAATGCTCACTATGGAAACTGGGGATGCATGTTGATACATTTTTTGTTTCTAGCTGTCAACATGAAAATACTAATATGGCTTGTACACATCATGGCATGTAGCTCCAACCTAAATAAACAGGTGTGATATATCAGCTCTGATTTTCTAGTTTGGCATTCAGGTTTGCATAAATAATGTGTCATTAGTGCCAGTCATGTATTCACTTAATAATGTCCTTTAACTGTGACCGCTGCAATACCTAACTGTACACATGCTGTTCGATCCGTATCCATTAAATGAGTACCATCCAGTTAAACCAGTCATGCTTCCATTGAATGAGTGTTCTCACAAGCCTAACATTATATGCAGTTCATTATCACTGTTACAATTGCAGTGCTATGAGTAATCCATCTGAGTGTGGTGCATGTGCCTTTAAGCAGAAAAGAACGATATAGATTATAATGATGATAATCGGCTAGTCATTTAAATTGAAAAATATCAGCAGTTGCACACTTAATGCAACGCTACTAAAACATGCGTTACATACTTCATGAAGCATACCATTTAGTCAAGTCCTAGGCACATGCTACATACAGCTGCTCACGTTTGTCATCATATTTTATATATAATGTATCTGCATACTATATATCATTATTTTTTATTTATTCTTTGTGATTGGGTTAGTCCAACTAGGCTGCTGGTCCTTTTCAGGTGAGATCCGAGATGGTATTTGATTGCCTAGTAAATTCCCACAATCTTTTTGATAAATCATATGGGGTCTTTTAATTTTCCCTGAGAAAACACCAAGTTAGGCATGTGGGGCCTTGGGTATAATGTCTCATCTGAAGGACAGCACACTCAAGAGTGCAGCACATCCTAATGCTACACTGCAGTGCCAGTAATTGAAAAATAAATCCAGTTACATGAAGTAGGAATAGACCCCACAGCTTTCTGATCTTCCAGCACCAAAGGAGATTGTGCCACTAGCTGAACCACTGACACTGCACAGCAGTATCATTAATCCAATCATCTGGGGTGAGGCTTGAACTGAGATCTTCCAGCACAAAAGACAAGTGTGTTATCTGTTGAGCCACCAACACTACTCATAAATATTTACGTATGACATGTTGTAAAGAAACATAGAATATTATAATAAATACTAAGCAAAGTATTAGGGCGAAGCACAGCTCAGAAAAATAATGAAATAAAAGGTCAATAACTCGTCTCATCAACCTTCAGTCACCACAGCTTGTCCAAGGAATAAACGTCCAGGATAAAAACCAATTTCCTTTATTATACACAGGTACCAGAGTTAGCGCTTTCACCTTTCGGTTTCATCAGACTCACAACAAGATACAAAAACAATGAGCCTTAAATACTTCTAAAGGCGGGAAAAACACTCAATTAAACTTCCTAGCAACAAATTTTATCAATAAATATCCTTGACAACAAAAAAAATCTATTAATACAGAATTATATGTACGCACTTAAAAACATATATCAATAAAAAGTACAAACATAATAAGTCTATTGTTGTCAAAAATAAAACAATATAAAAATCATCAGGAGCATACTGGCTTGACTATAAATCCACTCATCCTTAAAAAAGGGGGGTGGGGGGTATAAGGAGGCAAACTACTTTATTACATTGCTGCAAACTACTTTAAAACATAGAATATTGTTTGTACATGGAAAACTATCTCAGTTTCTGTAACTAACCCACTGAGAAAAGTGCAATTACCTGTATGCACATGTGTACAGATAATGTATGTAAAAAAATAATTTGTAGGTATGTCCACAGATAAAATTTAATTAAATCTGTCACCACTTTCAACCTCCTCTACATAAAATGACATTCATACATCAGTGTCACTAATGTTTTCAGAGATAGTCCCATGCTTGGCACATGGATGTAGCATGAATTATGCTGTGGAGAAATGGGGCACAGCAGTGACAGTGCATAGAGATAATCAGCCATGATCTACAGTGTTTAGGGTGCCCTTTGCATAGTTCTGCTTTTTAAATGCAGTGGTCATATGGCATGGAGTAGAAAGTCATGTTCTGTGGAGGTCAGTGCGCCCATTATATAGTGCTGTTCTGTGAAGGCAGTGGTCATATGGCATGGAGTAGAAAGTCATGTTCTGTGGAGGTCAGTGTGTCCTGCAGGTAGTGCTGTTCTGTGAAAGCAGGGGCTATAGTGCATGAAGATAGTAACTAATGTACTGTGCAGACATAGAGACATGGATTATGACATATCCTAATTCAAATGTATCTGCCGTCTTTTTACTAAACATTTGCTGTATCTTCTCTGTGGGCATTACTGGCTAGCCCAGAAATCCTATGAGTCTGCAGCAATATCCCCATACTTTGTAAGAAATACAGCTATTTAATATGCATATCATAACTGCTAAGATATAAACTGGCTACAGGGAGAGAACCTTGTGGTACAGGGACTGATTCCCTCATCCCTCATTTGCCTGCCTGTTATGTGACCTTGAGCAAGACACTTAACCAAACATTGTTCTCTTGTCAATCATGGTCAACAAATAGGTATTGTTAACATTTGTTACCATATATGGAGGTCAAAATGCACAGCCATTGTAGGTGTATAATATATTTCAAAAGTAACAGAGTGCAGAATATATCTATGACAGCTCATGATTCATGAACCTGATCACATCAGTGTCATGCATGTGTAACAGAAGCTATTTATATTTCTTTGGAGCATTATTGCACTGTAATAATACCATGGTATGCACTGCAGTGCATGAACAGTCACAGTTATTGGTGTTCAGTTCATTTGGCCTTGTTACATCAAAGAGCGGCATATTACTCTTCTTTGAGTGATGCAAATTGCAGAATAACATAGAATGTTACTTTATTAATTTTATAATGTGTATACAGTTGTGTGGAAGAAAGAAGAAAGTTAATTTTATATAGGAGAATTAAGTTCTTCTTAATATTCTATGAACTGATGTACCTTCTGCAGGACCATGGAGAAGAATGAAGAACTGAGGGACCATTGATGGGTTGATGTGGTAGCCAGTGATGCTGTAGTGGGTAGCTATGATAGGCTTAGCATGAAGCATGGGGTCAGCCAGTGATATGAATGAGCCCAAGAGGAAATCTCAAGACATACACATCCACAGGGAAAGTGGACAGGGTGGCAAATCTGGGGATGTGCCACATATGGCACATGAGAAGCTCATATTTATTACAGGAAGTGTGTCTCTATAACATTCCTGGAGGAAAAGATATGCACCTCATACATCAGGTTGGTGTGCATTTTACTTATCTCTGGTTATCCAGACATGTACAGTAGAGTATTTATAAACAGATGGATATGGGCCTGTGTTTACTGTGACTGTACCACCTTTAGCTGTTCAATGTGCTCTATCTGAACTGACAAAGCAACGGTAATCTTAAGTGACTGCAGCTCCTGCTATGGTTGTTGTAAAGTCTGGAGTTCCTTTTGGAAGATGAACATTGGCTAGAGTTCCTCTTTCAGGTGCTGGAACACTAAGGACAAGACACTTGAAACAGTAGATACAAAAACTAGGATGGCTTCCAGGCAGAAAGTGTGCTTGGTATCAGCACTTATCGTTAAGGTATTTTTTAGATAATTTGGTCTCCAAGGTGATACTTGGGAAAAACTGTCCACTCCCTCTGAGCTGCTTTATGTGAAGTAGCAGTTGTGAGCATCTATCATATCAACACTTAGGGTGGCCATCCTGCTAGTTCTGGTCTTCACAGCCACAGCTGTTGCAACCAGATGGCACTGGGCCTCCAAAGTGTCATCTACATAGTTTACTGTAGGACTGATATATTTGCTTCCCACAGGGCAGATAATACCATTATTATGATATGCTTGGTAGAGTTTAAGGCAGGAGCTGTGGCACACCAGTGGTGTGAAATGATGCTGGCAGTTATACCCAGTGTCTAGTACACCTGGGGCATTGCTGGGTTTAGATTCAGTAGCTGAAGATGTGTCTGGATTCAAGGTTCATGCGCACAATAGGACAGCTTGGAAGAAGCACACATGCAAGCATAACTCAGCTTGTAGCTCTTTAGACTGAGATATGGAGGTTGTTGATGGATGTGATCATGCCCCGTCTCCTTTAGCAACAGTGACTAGTGAGACCTGAACAGGTGGCATTATTTAGATTATGGCTTTGTTTACTGCTAATAGTTTGTTATGTAATTGTTTGCTTATAATTTTTAGATCTCTGCTGCTCTGGGTGTGTCTTGTGCCAGAAATGCTTTTCTCAACTGTGAGAATACATAGTTGTTGTCATGTGGTTATTAGTAAATGTAAAAAGAAAATTACTTACGGTGAGAACACACTTGTTACAGTGAAATATGACAGTAAAGTGAGACGATTTCTTTTATACCTTAAGACTAGAAGTGAACTGTTCACCTTTTTTATTATAAAAGTATCTTTGACAGCTGAAAGAATAAATTCCCTTGTAAATCTAAAGATTAAATATCACTTACATATTGCTGAACTACAACAAGGTGTTTTTAGCAGAGACAGACTCAAAATAATGCTTGATATATTTTCCTGCATATTAGCTACATGGTGACAAAACTGATAGCCCTTGAACTCCAGGGATGTGACAAAGATAGGACAGAAGCCGAAGACTAAACCAGCTCTAAACTGGGATCACAAAAAGTGTCTGGAGAGTTGCTTGTCAAGAAAAAAAAAAGACTCGAAAATCAATACATTTAATAGAAAATAAATAAATAATGATCTCCAAAAATATAAAACAAATGAATTGGCAGCCTGGTCTTTATTGAAGTTACAACCTTCTCTGACCACTGCTTGCAACTGATTTTGGCAACCAGTGGTTTATGCCATGGGCCAACTGTTTCACTCAGGATGACTTTGTAATCGATGATTCTATACCAGTGCCCTTTCCCTCTTATGAAGAAGTCTAACTGACTCGCATGTTGGCCACTCTTGTATGTGATGTTGTGACTGTCTCGCTTTCTGAACCATGTGTTGGCTACTATCAAGCCATTTGCCACACAGAAGTCTAAAATGACCTCTCCTTCTTTATTCCTGTTGCCCCACCCATGGGTCCCAGTGGCAGTCCTCATAATCTGTGCAATTAGGACACCGAAGATGGAAGCACTCAACTTGTTTTTCTTTTTTTTTGAGGTGGGAGGAACTGGTGGAGGGCGGCCACGGTGGTGCAGTGGTTAGCATTGTCACCTCACAGCAAGAGGTTCTCCAGTTCGATCCTCGGCTGGGGTGCCTTCTGTGTGGAGTCTGCATGTCCTCCCTGTGGTCGTGTGGGTTACCTCCGGGTGCTCCAGTTTCCTGCCACATCCCAAAGACATGCTGTAGGTGGATTGGACACCCTAAATTGGCCCTAGGTGTGTGTGTGTGTGTGTGTGTGTGTGTGTGTGTGTGTGTGTGTGTGTGTGTGTGTGTGTGTATGTGCCTTCTGTGGAAGGTTGGGTGCCGGGCTGGCAACTCAACACCTTAAAACTCCACTGCCAATCATGAGTGGACAGGTGATCCACTGTGGCAACCCCTAACCGGGAAAAGCTGAAAGAAGAAGAAGAAGAAGAAGGAACTCCACAGAGACACAAGGAGAACATGCAAGCTCCAAACAGGCATTGGCTGGAGGTCAAGAACCTTGTATCTTGTGCAAGAGAGATGAAGATCTTAACCATTATGCTAACTGGTCTCAATATATGTGTTATATGTGTGTGTGTGTGTGTGTGTGTGTGTAGAATATTAACATTTGAAAGTTTAGAATATGGTACATGAAATGTATGCTACTCTACAATTAGGGAATGAGCTTCATGATACGTGGCAAAACCAAAGCCACGGGACACAGAATTAAATTCTCTAGTATTTTTCATCTTTGTTTGTCCCTGGTGCTGTAGGTTGATTCTATAAATGAATTGTTTTCAAAATGTTTTTCTTTTTCTGTTGAGATTTGACTGAAGTCACAACAAACTGCCAAGTAGCCACGCACACAAACAAAACACTTCTAAAATGCCCAGATAAAAACATCAGTGACTTGCTGTATTTCACTGCCTCTTTCCCAAACAGCCAGCTGTTACACAGACGTTCATTATTTTGATACAGATAAAATAAATTGCCACTTAACCAGACTGTTTGTGGGTTACCCCTGAAAAGAAACATTTGGATCTAGTGGGCTTACCCCACTAACAAATGAAAAACACCACATAAAAGATATTAGGTTCATAGACCAGTACTAGGCTAACTGCCTTGTGGGACATTTTAAACCTAGCCAATTACCCCATGTGAGAATCAAACCCTGCACCTTATGTTTGTAAGGCAAATACTTTAACCATTATGCCAATCTCCCATCTTCCTACAGATATCAGGTTTTGTGCTCTGGTAGTGTACTGATTACAACAACATATGTCCTCCTTTTGCCAAAGCCCACAATTCTGTGGCACACTAATAACCTTGGGAAGACACTCTAATGTTGTCTTCTGTTTTCAAGCTAAACTTCTTTAAGAGCAACTCTCCAATGTTTTCATTTGTAACAATGTGACTGAACAGGTGGCATTATTTTGATTATGACTTTGTTTACTGCTAATAGTTTGTTATGTAATTGTTTGCTTACAATTTTTAGATCTCTGGTGCTCTGGGTGTGTCTTGTGCCAGAAATGCTTTTCTCAACTGTGAGAATACATAGTTGCTGTCATGTGGTTATTAGTAAATTTAAAAAAAAAAAGAAGAAAATTATTTGCAGTGAGAACGTACTTGTTACAGTGAAATGTGAAAGTAAAGTGAGACGATTTCTTTTATACCTTAAGACTAGAAGTGAACTGTTCACCTTTTTTATTATAAAAGTATCTTTGACAGCTGAAAGAATAAATTCCCTTGTAAATCTAAGGATTAAATATCACTTACATATTGCTGAACTACAACAAGGTGTTTTTAGCAGAGACAAACTCAAAATAATGCTTGATATATTTTCCTGCGTATTAGCTACATGGTGACAAAACTGATAGCCCTTGAACTCCAGGGATGTGACAAAGACAGGACAGAAGCCAAACACTAAACCAGCTCTAAAATGGGATAACAAAAAGTGCCTAGAGAGTTGCTTGTCAAGAAAAATAAAGACTCGAAGATCAATGCATTTAATAGAAAATAAATAAATAATGATCTACAAAAATATAAAACAAATGAATTGGCAGAAAACACAGCAGCAACACATTTGTATTTTACCTTGCTGGTTTGTCATTTGACCAGAAATAGTTTCTAGCCTTACATCCATATAGCCTTGTTACTGAGATCCCTCTTTAATCTCTCTCCCCCGCAAGACTCTTTCACTTTCCCTCTCTCTCTTTCTTTTTCTCTCTCTGAGTCTGGTTTCACCAGGGAGCGTTTAAACAGGAATACTTTGGCAATTACATTATTTTTTCCACTATAGACATGAAGGATTTATTTAATGTAATACCTCACACAGAAGGAGTGGATATGTTTTATGATTTTTTATGTCAGCATACTAATTTTTCACATACCAAAATTTTGACTCTGAGAACTTTGTTGGAACTTGTTTTGGAGAATAATTTTGTAATCTATGAGGGTCAATTGTTCAAACAGAGTACAGGTGTGGCTATGGGTGCAGCCTGTGCCCCAGTTTTTGCAAACACAGTCCTGACTCAGTGGGAACGTTCCATAGTATTTCCATCTACAGGGATGTCATGGTGTAAGTTTTATGGACGTTACCTTGATGACATCCTGATTTTATGGAAAGGTAACCACAACCAGTTAGATGAATTTTTTCTGTTCCTCAGTTCTAGCACTACATTTCTGGAATTCACTATAGAAACTCATGTCGATTCCATCAGTTACCTGGGCATCAGGATTAGCAAGGATTATACCTCTACACAATTTTATTCTACCATATATCGAAAACTAACCTATTCAAACTCCCTTCTTCATTATGAGAGCGGGCATCCTGTACATCAGAAAAGCTCCCTGGTTAAGGGGCAGGGAGTGAGGTTGGCTCGCATGACTAGCAGGATCGATGATTTTTATGCAGAAAGGGAAGTTTATTGAATATGTTGGTACAAAGAGGTTATCCTGAGCAATTTGTGTTACCTCTTCTTGATGAAGTGACTAGGAAGAGACTTGAGGGACATTTTTATCCCTTACTAGGGATTGACATCTCCAGATTGTGTGCTCCTTTGGAGAGCAGGGATTCATCCTCTGGTCATTTTCACCATGGTTTTATATTAACTTACACCCCTCAGTTCCCACTGATTTGGGACATTGTCTACAAGAACTGGTTTATTTTGGCAGGAGACAATGCCATAAGAGAGAGAGTAGGGGAAGCCCATGTGGTAGTGTACTCTGCTCTTCAGTAACTTGAACTAAAGCTAGTGTTTGGCTGAATTTTGTTATTTGCTAGTAATTACAGGTGTGGGGGTAGCCACATTCTTTGATTTCCTGTCCTTGCATATTTAAACTGGTGCATGTGAAATAATTCCTGCTTTAAAACTTCAGCTTGGCCAGCTAAGAACTTGGTTATATTCAACTGGACGTATAAGAGAATTTAAGTACCTTTTTCTGCACTTTTGTTTTAAAAATACAGTATTTAAATTGATTTAAACTGTGTATGAAGGAGTGTTGAAGGAATTTTAATCTGAAGTTATTCTGCTCTTCAGTAACTTGAACTAAAGCTAGTGTTTGGCTGAATTTTGTTATTTGCTAGTAGTTACAGGTGTGGGGGTAGCCACATTCTTTGATTTCCTGTCCTTGCATATTTAAACTGGTGCATGTGAAATAATTCCTGCTTTAAAACTTCAGCTTGGCCAGCTAAGAACTTGGTTATATTCAACTGGACGTATAAGAGAATTTAAGTACCTTTTTCTGCACTTTTGTTTTAAAAAATACAGTATTTAAATTGATTTAAACTGTGTATGAAGGAGTGTTGAAGGAATTTTTATCTGAAGTTATTCTGCTCTTCAGTAACTTGAACTAAAGCTAGTGTTGGCTGAATTTTGTTATTTGCTAGTAATTACAGGTGTGGGGGTAGCCACATTCTTTGATTTCCTGTCCTTGCATATTTAAACTGGTGCATGTGAAATAATTCCTGCTTTAAAACTTCAGCTTGGCCAGCTAAGAACTTGGTTATATTCAACTGGACGTATAAGAGAATTTAAGTACCTTTTTCTGCACTTTTTTTTTTTTTAAAAATACAGTATTTAAATTGATTTAAACTGTGTATGAAGGAGTGTTGAAGGAATTTTTATCTGAAGTTATTCTGCTCTTCAGTAACTTGAACTAAAGCTAGTGTTGGCTGAATTTTGTTATTTGCTAGTAATTACAGGTGTGGGGGTAGCCACATTCTTTGATTTCCTGTCCTTGCATATTTAAACTGGTGCATGTGAAATAATTCCTGCTTTAAAACTTCAGCTTGGCCAGCTAAGAACTTGGTTATATTCAACTGGACGTATAAGAGAATTTAAGTACCTTTTTCTGCACTTTTTTTTTTTAAAAATACAGTATTTAAATTGATTTAAACTGTGTATGAAGGAGTGTTGAAGGAATTTTTATCTGAAGTTATTCTGCTCTTCAGTAACTTGAACTAAAGCTAGTGTTTGGCTGAATTTTGTTATTTGCTAGTAATTACAGGTGTGGGGGTAGCCACATTCTTTGATTTCCTGTCCTTGCATATTTAAACTGGTGCATGTGAAATAATTCCTGCTTTAAAACTTCAGCTTGGCCAGCTAAGAACTTGGTTATATTCAACTGGACGTATAAGAGAATTTAAGTACCTTTTTCTGCACTTTTTTTTAAAAAATACAGTATTTAAATTGATTTAAACTGTGTATGAAGGAGTGTTGAAGGAATTTTTATCTGAAGTTATTCTGCTCTTCAGTAACTTGAACTAAAGCTAGTGTTTGGCTGAATTTTGTTATTTGCTAGTAATTACAGGTGTGGGGGTAGCCACATTCTTTGATTTCCTGTCCTTGCATATTTAAACTGGTGCATGTGAAATAATTCCTGCTTTAAAACTTCAGCTTGGCCAGCTAAGAACTTGGTTATATTCAACTGGACGTATAAGAGAATTTAAGTACCTTTTTCTGCACTTCTTTTTTTTTTAAAAATACAGTATTTAAATTGATTTAAACTGTGTATGAAGGAGTGTTGAAGGAATTTTTATCTGGTTATTCTGCTCTTCAGTAACTTGAACTAAAGCTAGTGTTGGCTGAATTTTGTTATTTGCTAGTAATTACAGGTGTGGGGGTAGCCACATTCTTTGATTTCCTGTCCTTGCATATTTAAACTGGTGCATGTGAAATAATTCCTGCTTTAAAACTTCAGCTTGGCCAGCTAAGAACTTGGTTATATTCAACTGGACGTATAAGAGAATTTAAGTACCTTTTTCTGCACTTTTTTTTAAAAATACAGTATTTAAATTGATTTAAACTGTGTATGAAGGAGTGTTGAAGGAATTTTTATCTGAAGTTATTCTGCTCTTCAGTAACTTGAACTAAAGCTAGTGTTGGCTGAATTTTGTTATTTGCTAGTAATTACAGGTGTGGGGGTAGCCACATTCTTTGATTTCCTGTCCTTGCATATTTAAACTGGTGCATGTGAAATAATTCCTGCTTTAAAACTTCAGCTTGGCCAGCTAAGAACTTGGTTATATTCAACTGGACGTATAAGAGAATTTAAGTACCTTTTTCTGCACTTTTTTTTAAAAAATACAGTATTTAAATTGATTTAAACTGTGTATGAAGGAGTGTTGAAGGAATTTTTATCTGGTTATTCTGCTCTTCAGTAACTTGAACTAAAGCTAGTGTTGGCTGAATTTTGTTATTTGCTAGTAATTACAGGTGTGGGGGTAGCCACATTCTTTGATTTCCTGTCCTTGCATATTTAAACTGGTGCATGTGAAATAATTCCTGCTTTAAAACTTCAGCTTGGCCAGCTAAGAACTTGGTTATATTCAACTGGACGTATAAGAGAATTTAAGTACCTTTTTCTGCACTTTTTTTTAAAAATACAGTATTTAAATTGATTTAAACTGTGTATGAAGGAGTGTTGAAGGAATTTTTAACTGGTTATTCTGCTCTTCAGTAACTTGAACTAAAGCTAGTGTTGGCTGAATTTTGTTATTTGCTAGTAATTACAGGTGTGGGGGTAGCCACATTCTTTGATTTCCTGTCCTTGCATATTTAAACTGGTGCATGTGAAATAATTCCTGCTTTAAAACTTCAGCTTGGCCAGCTAAGAACTTGGTTATATTCAACTGGACGTATAAGAGAATTTAAGTACCTTTTTCTGCACTTTTTTTTAAAAATACAGTATTTAAATTGATTTAAACTGTGTATGAAGGAGTGTTGAAGTAATTTTTATCTGGTTATTCTGCTCTTCAGTAACTTGAACTAAAGCTAGTGTTGGCTGAATTTTGTTATTTGCTAGTAATTACAGGTGTGGGGGTAGCCACATTCTTTGATTTCCTGTCCTTGCATATTTAAACTGGTGCATGTGAAATAATTCCTGCTTTAAAACTTCAGCTTGGCCAGCTAAGAACTTGGTTATATTCAACTGGACGTATAAGAGAATTTAAGTACCTTTTTCTGCACTTTTTTTTTAAAATACAGTATTTAAATTGATTTAAACTGTGTATGAAGGAGTGTTGAAGGAATTTTTATCTGGTTATTCTGCTCTTCAGTAACTTGAACTAAAGCTAGTGTTGGCTGAATTTTGTTATTTGCTAGTAATTACAGGTGTGGGGGTAGCCACATTCTTTGATTTCCTGTCCTTGCATATTTAAACTGGTGCATGTGAAATAATTCCTGCTTTAAAACTTCAGCTTGGCCAGCTAAGAACCTGGTTATATTCAACTGGACGTATAAGAGAATTTAAGTACCTTTTTCTGCACTTTGTTTTTAAAAAATACAGTATTTAAATTGATTTAAACTGTGTATGAAGGAGTGTTGAAGGAATTTTTACCTGGTTATTCTGCTCTTCAGTAACTTGAACTAAAGCTAGTGTTGGCTGAATTTTGTTATTTGCTAGTAATTACAGGTGTGGGGGTAGCCACATTCTTTGATTTCCTGTCCTTGCATATTTAAACTGGTGCATGTGAAATAATTCCTGCTTTAAAACTTCAGCTTGGCCAGCTAAGAACTTGGTTATATTCAACTGGACGTATAAGAGAATTTAAGTACCTTTTTCTGCACTTTTTTTTAAAAATACAGTATTTAAATTGATTTAAACTGTGTATGAAGGAGTGTTGAAGGAAATTTTACCTGGTTATTCTGCTCTTCAGTAACTTGAACTAAAAGCTAGTGTTGGCTGAATTTTGTTATTTGCTAGTAATTACAGGTGTGGGGGTAGCCACATTCTTTGATTTCCTGTCCTTGCATATTTAAACTGGTGCATGTGAAATAATTCCTGCTTTAAAACTTCAGCTTGGCCAGCTAAGAACCTGGTTATATTCAACTGGACGTATAAGAGAATTTAAGTACCTTTTTCTGCACTTTTTTTTAAAAATACAGTATTTAAATTGATTTAAACTGTGTATGAAGGAGTGTTGAAGGAATTTTTATCTGGTTATTCTGCTCTTCAGTAACTTGAACTAAAGCTAGTGTTGGCTGAATTTTGTTATTTGCTAGTAATTACAGGTGTGGGGGTAGCCACATTCTTTGATTTCCTGTCCTTGCATATTTAAACTGGTGCATGTGAAATAATTCCTGCTTTAAAACTTCAGCTTGGCCAGCTAAGAACCTGGTTATATTCAACTGGACGTATAAGAGAATTTAAGTACCTTTTTCTGCACTTTTTTTTAAAAATACAGTATTTAAATTGATTTAAACTGTGTATGAAGGAGTGTTGAAGGAATTTTTAACTGGTTATTCTGCTCTTCAGTAACTTGAACTAAAGCTAGTGTTGGCTGAATTTTGTTATTTGCTAGTAATTACAGGTGTGGGGGTAGCCACATTCTTTGATTTCCTGTCCTTGCATATTTAAACTGGTGCATGTGAAATAATTCCTGCTTTAAAACTTCAGCTTGGCCAGCTAAGAACCTGGTTATATTCAACTGGACGTATAAGAGAATTTAAGTACCTTTTTCTGCACTTTTTTTTTTTAAAAATACAGTATTTAAATTGATTTAAACTGTGTATGAAGGAGTGTTGAAGGAATTTTTAACTGGTTATTCTGCTCTTCAGTAACTTGAACTAAAGCTAGTGTTGGCTGAATTTTGTTATTTGCTAGTAATTACAGGTGTGGGGGTAGCCACATTCTTTGATTTCCTGTCCTTGCATATTTAAACTGGTGCATGTGAAATAATTCCTGCTTTAAAACTTCAGCTTGGCCAGCTAAGAACCTGGTTATATTCAACTGGACGTATAAGAGAATTTAAGTACCTTTTTCTGCACTTTTTTTTAAAAATACAGTATTTAAATTGATTTAAACTGTGTATGAAGGAGTGTTGAAGGAATTTTTAACTGGTTATTCTGCTCTTCAGTAACTTGAACTAAAGCTAGTGTTGGCTGAATTTTGTTATTTGCTAGTAATTACAGGTGTGGGGGTAGCCACATTCTTTGATTTCCTGTCCTTGCATATTTAAACTGGTGCATGTGAAATAATTCCTGCTTTAAAACTTCAGCTTGGCCAGCTAAGAACTTGGTTATATTCAACTGGACATATAAGAGAATTTAAGTACCTTTTTCTGCACTTTTTTTTTAAAAATACAGTATTTAAATTGATTTAAACTGTGTATGAAGGAGTGTTGAAGGAATTTTTATCTGGTTATTCTGCTCTTCAGTAACTTGAACTAAAGCTAGTGTTGGCTGAATTTTGTTATTTGCTAGTAATTACAGGTGTGGGGGTAGCCACATTCTTTGATTTCCTGTCCTTGCATATTTAAACTGGTGCATGTGAAATAATTCCTGCTTTAAAACTTCAGCTTGGCCAGCTAAGAACCTGGTTATATTCAACTGGACGTATAAGAGAATTTAAGTACCTTTTTCTGCACTTTTTTTTTAAAAAATACAGTATTTAAATTGATTTAAACTGTGTATGAAGGAGTGTTGAAGGAATTTTTATCTGGAGTTATTCTGCTCTTCAGTAACTTGAACTAAAGCTAGTGTTGGCTGAATTTTGTTATTTGCTAGTAATTACAGGTGTGGGGGTAGCCACATTCTTTGATTTCCTGTCCTTGCATATTTAAACTGGTGCATGTGAAATAATTCCTGCTTTAAAACTTCAGCTTGGCCAGCTAAGAACTTGGTTATATTCAACTGGACGTATAAGAGAATTTAAGTACCTTTTTCTGCACATTTTTTTAAAAAAATACAGTATTTAAATTGATTTAAACTGTGTATGAAGGAGTGTTGAAGGAATTTTTATCTGGTTATTCTGCTCTTCAGTAACTTGAACTAAAGCTAGTGTTGGCTGAATTTTGTTATTTGCTAGTAATTACAGGTGTGGGGGTAGCCACATTCTTTGATTTCCTGTCCTTGCATATTTAAACTGGTGCATGTGAAATAATTCCTGCTTTAAAACTTCAGCTTGGCCAGCTAAGAACCTGGTTATATTCAACTGGACGTATAAGAGAATTTAAGTACCTTTTTCTGCACTTTTTTTAAAAAATACAGTATTTAAATTGATTTAAACTGTGTATGAAGGAGTGTTGAAGGAATTTTTAACTGGTTATTCTGCTCTTCAGTAACTTGAACTAAAGCTAGTGTTGGCTGAATTTTGTTATTTGCTAGTAATTACAGGTGTGGGGGTAGCCACATTCTTTGATTTCCTGTCCTTGCATATTTAAACTGGTGCATGTGAAATAATTCCTGCTTTAAAACTTCAGCTTGGCCAGCTAAGAACCTGGTTATATTCAACTGGACGTATAAGAGAATTTAAGTACCTTTTTCTGCACTTTTTTTTTAAAATACAGTATTTAAATTGATTTAAACTGTGTATGAAGGAGTGTTGAAGGAATTTTTATCTGGTTATTCTGCTCTTCAGTAACTTGAACTAAAGCTAGTGTTGGCTGAATTTTGTTATTTGCTAGTAATTACAGGTGTGGGGGTAGCCACATTCTTTGATTTCCTGTCCTTGCATATTTAAACTGGTGCATGTGAAATAATTCCTGCTTTAAAACTTCAGCTTGGCCAGCTAAGAACTTGGTTATATTCAACTGGACGTATAAGAGAATTTAAGTACCTTTTTCTGCACTTTTTTTTAAAAATACAGTATTTAAATTGATTTAAACTGTGTATGAAGGAGTGTTGAAGGAATTTTTATCTGAAGTTATTCTGCTCTTCAGTAACTTGAACTAAAGCTAGTGTTGGCTGAATTTTGTTATTTGCTAGTAATTACAGGTGTGGGGGTAGCCACATTCTTTGATTTCCTGTCCTTGCATATTTAAACTGGTGCATGTGAAATAATTCCTGCTTTAAAACTTCAGCTTGGCCAGCTAAGAACTTGGTTATATTCAACTGGACGTATAAGAGAATTTAAGTACCTTTTTCTGCACTTTTTTTTTTAAAAATACAGTATTTAAATTGATTTAAACTGTGTATGAAGGAGTGTTGAAGGAATTTTTATCTGGTTATTCTGCTCTTCAGTAACTTGAACTAAAGCTAGTGTTGGCTGAATTTTGTTATTTGCTAGTAATTACAGGTGTGGGGGTAGCCACATTCTTTGATTTCCTGTCCTTGCATATTTAAACTGGTGCATGTGAAATAATTCCTGCTTTAAAACTTCAGCTTGGCCAGCTAAGAACTTGGTTATATTCAACTGGACGTATAAGAGAATTTAAGTACCTTTTTCTGCACTTTTTTTTAAAAATACAGTATTTAAATTGATTTAAACTGTGTATGAAGGAGTGTTGAAGGAATTTTTATCTGGTTATTCTGCTCTTCAGTAACTTGAACTAAAGCTAGTGTTGGCTGAATTTTGTTATTTGCTAGTAATTACAGGTGTGGGGGTAGCCACATTCTTTGATTTCCTGTCCTTGCATATTTAAACTGGTGCATGTGAAATAATTCCTGCTTTAAAACTTCAGCTTGGCCAGCTAAGAACCTGGTTATATTCAACTGGACGTATAAGAGAATTTAAGTACCTTTTTCTGCACTTTTTTTTAAAAATACAGTATTTAAATTGATTTAAACTGTGTATGAAGGAGTGTTGAAGGAATTTTTAACTGGTTATTCTGCTCTTCAGTAACTTGAACTAAAGCTAGTGTTGGCTGAATTTTGTTATTTGCTAGTAATTACAGGTGTGGGGGTAGCCACATTCTTTGATTTCCTGTCCTTGCATATTTAAACTGGTGCATGTGAAATAATTCCTGCTTTAAAACTTCAGCTTGGCCAGCTAAGAACTTGGTTATATTCAACTGGACGTATAAGAGAATTTAAGTACCTTTTTCTGCACTTTTTTTAAAAAAAATACAGTATTTAAATTGATTTAAACTGTGTATGAAGGAGTGTTGAAGGAATTTTTATCTGGTTATTCTGCTCTTCAGTAACTTGAACTAAAGCTAGTGTTGGCTGAATTTTGTTATTTGCTAGTAATTACAGGTGTGGGGGTAGCCACATTCTTTGATTTCCTGTCCTTGCATATTTAAACTGGTGCATGTGAAATAATTCCTGCTTTAAAACTTCAGCTTGGCCAGCTAAGAACTTGGTTATATTCAACTGGACGTATAAGAGAATTTAAGTACCTTTTTCTGCACTTTTTTTTAAAAATACAGTATTTAAATTGATTTAAACTGTGTATGAAGGAGTGTTGAAGGAATTTTTACCTGGTTATTCTGCTCTTCAGTAACTTGAACTAAAGCTAGTGTTGGCTGAATTTTGTTATTTGCTAGTAATTACAGGTGTGGGGGTAGCCACATTCTTTGATTTCCTGTCCTTGCATATTTAAACTGGTGCATGTGAAATAATTCCTGCTTTAAAACTTCAGCTTGGCCAGCTAAGAACCTGGTTATATTCAACTGGACGTATAAGAGAATTTAAGTACCTTTTTCTGCACTTTTTTTTAAAAATACAGTATTTAAATTGATTTAAACTGTGTATGAAGGAGTGTTGAAGGAATTTTTAACTGGTTATTCTGCTCTTCAGTAACTTGAACTAAAGCTAGTGTTGGCTGAATTTTGTTATTTGCTAGTAATTACAGGTGTGGGGGTAGCCACATTCTTTGATTTCCTGTCCTTGCATATTTAAACTGGTGCATGTGAAATAATTCCTGCTTTAAAACTTCAGCTTGGCCAGCTAAGAACCTGGTTATATTCAACTGGACGTATAAGAGAATTTAAGTACCTTTTTCTGCACTTTTTTTTTTAAAAATACAGTATTTAAATTGATTTAAACTGTGTATGAAGGAGTGTTGAAGGAATTTTTAACTGGTTATTCTGCTCTTCAGTAACTTGAACTAAAGCTAGTGTTGGCTGAATTTTGTTATTTGCTAGTAATTACAGGTGTGGGGGTAGCCACATTCTTTGATTTCCTGTCCTTGCATATTTAAACTGGTGCATGTGAAATAATTCCTGCTTTAAAACTTCAGCTTGGCCAGCTAAGAACCTGGTTATATTCAACTGGACGTATAAGAGAATTTAAGTACCTTTTTCTGCACTTTTTTTTTAAAAAAATACAGTATTTAAATTGATTTAAACTGTGTATGAAGGAGTGTTGAAGGAATTTTTAACTGGTTATTCTGCTCTTCAGTAACTTGAACTAAAGCTAGTGTTGGCTGAATTTTGTTATTTGCTAGTAATTACAGGTGTGGGGGTAGCCACATTCTTTGATTTCCTGTCCTTGCATATTTAAACTGGTGCATGTGAAATAATTCCTGCTTTAAAACTTCAGCTTGGCCAGCTAAGAACTTGGTTATATTCAACTGGACGTATAAGAGAATTTAAGTACCTTTTTCTGCACTTTTTTTTAAAAAAATACAGTATTTAAATTGATTTAAACTGTGTATGAAGGAGTGTTGAAGGAATTTTTATCTGGTTATTCTGCTCTTCAGTAACTTGAACTAAAGCTAGTGTTGGCTGAATTTTGTTATTTGCTAGTAATTACAGGTGTGGGGGTAGCCACATTCTTTGATTTCCTGTCCTTGCATATTTAAACTGGTGCATGTGAAATAATTCCTGCTTTAAAACTTCAGCTTGGCCAGCTAAGAACCTGGTTATATTCAACTGGACGTATAAGAGAATTTAAGTACCTTTTTCTGCACTTTTTTTATTTAAAAATACAGTATTTAAATTGATTTAAACTGTGTATGAAGGAGTGTTGAAGGAATTTTTATCTGGTTATTCTGCTCTTCAGTAACTTGAACTAAAGCTAGTGTTGGCTGAATTTTGTTATTTGCTAGTAATTACAGGTGTGGGGGTAGCCACATTCTTTGATTTCCTGTCCTTGCATATTTAAACTGGTGCATGTGAAATAATTCCTGCTTTAAAACTTCAGCTTGGCCAGCTAAGAACCTGGTTATATTCAACTGGACGTATAAGAGAATTTAAGTACCTTTTTCTGCACTTTTTTTTAAAAATACAGTATTTAAATTGATTTAAACTGTGTATGAAGGAGTGTTGAAGGAATTTTTACCTGGTTATTCTGCTCTTCAGTAACTTGAACTAAAGCTAGTGTTGGCTGAATTTTGTTATTTGCTAGTAATTACAGGTGTGGGGGTAGCCACATTCTTTGATTTCCTGTCCTTGCATATTTAAACTGGTGCATGTGAAATAATTCCTGCTTTAAAACTTCAGCTTGGCCAGCTAAGAACCTGGTTATATTCAACTGGACGTATAAGAGAATTTAAGTACCTTTTTCTGCACTTTTTTTTTAAAATACAGTATTTAAATTGATTTAAACTGTGTATGAAGGAGTGTTGAAGGAATTTTTAACTGGTTATTCTGCTCTTCAGTAACTTGAACTAAAGCTAGTGTTGGCTGAATTTTGTTATTTGCTAGTAATTACAGGTGTGGGGGTAGCCACATTCTTTGATTTCCTGTCCTTGCATATTTAAACTGGTGCATGTGAAATAATTCCTGCTTTAAAACTTCAGCTTGGCCAGCTAAGAACCTGGTTATATTCAACTGGACGTATAAGAGAATTTAAGTACCTTTTTCTGCACTTTTTTTTAAAAAATACAGTATTTAAATTGATTTAAACTGTGTATGAAGGAGTGTTGAAGGAATTTTTAACTGGTTATTCTGCTCTTCAGTAACTTGAACTAAAGCTAGTGTTGGCTGAATTTTGTTATTTGCTAGTAATTACAGGTGTGGGGGTAGCCACATTCTTTGATTTCCTGTCCTTGCATATTTAAACTGGTGCATGTGAAATAATTCCTGCTTTAAAACTTCAGCTTGGCCAGCTAAGAACCTGGTTATATTCAACTGGACGTATAAGAGAATTTAAGTACCTTTTTCTGCACTTTTTTTTTAAAAATACAGTATTTAAATTGATTTAAACTGTGTATGAAGGAGTGTTGAAGGAATTTTTAACTGGTTATTCTGCTCTTCAGTAACTTGAACTAAAGCTAGTGTTGGCTGAATTTTGTTATTTGCTAGTAATTACAGGTGTGGGGGTAGCCACATTCTTTGATTTCCTGTCCTTGCATATTTAAACTGGTGCATGTGAAATAATTCCTGCTTTAAAACTTCAGCTTGGCCAGCTAAGAACCTGGTTATATTCAACTGGACGTATAAGAGAATTTAAGTACCTTTTTCTGCACTTTTTTTTTTTAAAAAAATACAGTATTTAAATTGATTTAAACTGTGTATGAAGGAGTGTTGAAGGAATTTTTAACTGGTTATTCTGCTCTTCAGTAACTTGAACTAAAGCTAGTGTTGGCTGAATTTTGTTATTTGCTAGTAATTACAGGTGTGGGGGTAGCCACATTCTTTGATTTCCTGTCCTTGCATATTTAAACTGGTGCATGTGAAATAATTCCTGCTTTAAAACTTCAGCTTGGCCAGCTAAGAACCTGGTTATATTCAACTGGACGTATAAGAGAATTTAAGTACCTTTTTCTGCACTTTTTTTTTAAAATACAGTATTTAAATTGATTTAAACTGTGTATGAAGGAGTGTTGTAGGCATTTTTATCTGGTTATTCTGCTCTTCAGTAACTTGAACTAAAGCTAGTGTTGGCTGAATTTTGTTATTTGCTAGTAATTACAGGTGTGGGGGTAGCCACATTCTTTGATTTCCTGTCCTTGCATATTTAAACTGGTGCATGTGAAATAATTCCTGCTTTAAAACTTCAGCTTGGCCAGCTAAGAACCTGGTTATATTCAACTGGACGTATAAGAGAATTTAAGTACCTTTTTCTGCACTTTTTTTTAAAAAATACAGTATTTAAATTGATTTAAACTGTGTATGAAGGAGTGTTGAAGGAATTTTTAACTGGTTATTCTGCTCTTCAGTAACTTGAACTAAAGCTAGTGTTGGCTGAATTTTGTTATTTGCTAGTAATTACAGGTGTGGGGGTAGCCACATTCTTTGATTTCCTGTCCTTGCATATTTAAACTGGTGCATGTGAAATAATTCCTGCTTTAAAACTTCAGCTTGGCCAGCTAAGAACCTGGTTATATTCAACTGGACGTATAAGAGAATTTAAGTACCTTTTTCTGCACTTTTTTTTTTTAAATACAGTATTTAAATTGATTTAAACTGTGTATGAAGGAGTGTTGAAGGAATTTTTATCTGGTTATTCTGCTCTTCAGTAACTTGAACTAAAGCTAGTGTTGGCTGAATTTTGTTATTTGCTAGTAATTACAGGTGTGGGGGTAGCCACATTCTTTGATTTCCTGTCCTTGCATATTTAAACTGGTGCATGTGAAATAATTCCTGCTTTAAAACTTCAGCTTGGCCAGCTAAGAACCTGGTTATATTCAACTGGACGTATAAGAGAATTTAAGTACCTTTTTCTGCACTTTTTTTTTTTAAAAAATACAGTATTTAAATTGATTTAAACTGTGTATGAAGGAGTGTTGAAGGAATTTTTAACTGGTTATTCTGCTCTTCAGTAACTTGAACTAAAGCTAGTGTTGGCTGAATTTTGTTATTTGCTAGTAATTACAGGTGTGGGGGTAGCCACATTCTTTGATTTCCTGTCCTTGCATATTTAAACTGGTGCATGTGAAATAATTCCTGCTTTAAAACTTCAGCTTGGCCAGCTAAGAACCTGGTTATATTCAACTGGACGTATAAGAGAATTTAAGTACCTTTTTCTGCACTTTTTTTTTTTTTTAAAAATACAGTATTTAAATTGATTTAAACTGTGTATGAAGGAGTGTTGAAGGAATTTTTAACTGGTTATTCTGCTCTTCAGTAACTTGAACTAAAGCTAGTGTTGGCTGAATTTTGTTATTTGCTAGTAATTACAGGTGTGGGGGTAGCCACATTCTTTGATTTCCTGTCCTTGCATATTTAAACTGGTGCATGTGAAATAATTCCTGCTTTAAAACTTCAGCTTGGCCAGCTAAGAACCTGGTTATATTCAACTGGACGTATAAGAGAATTTAAGTACCTTTTTCTGCACTTTTTTTTTTTTTTAAAAATACAGTATTTAAATGATTTAAACTGTGTATGAAGGAGTGTTGAAGGAATTTGTTATTCTGCTCTTCAGTAACTTGAACTAAAGCTAGTGTTGGCTGAATTTTGTTATTTGCTAGTAATTACAGGTGTGGGGGTAGCCACATTCTTTGATTTCCTGTCCTTGCATATTTAAACTGGTGCATGTGAAATAATTCCTGCTTTAAAACTTCAGCTTGGCCAGCTAAGAACCTGGTTATATTCAACTGGACGTATAAGAGAATTTAAGTACCTTTTTCTGCACTTTTTTTTTAAAATACAGTATTTAAATTGATTTAAACTGTGTATGAAGGAGTGTTGAAGGAATTTTTACCTGGTTATTCTGCTCTTCAGTAACTTGAACTAAAGCTAGTGTTGGCTGAATTTTGTTATTTGCTAGTAATTACAGGTGTGGGGGTAGCCACATTCTTTGATTTCCTGTCCTTGCATATTTAAACTGGTGCATGTGAAATAATTCCTGCTTTAAAACTTCAGCTTGGCCAGCTAAGAACCTGGTTATATTCAACTGGACGTATAAGAGAATTTAAGTACCTTTTTCTGCACTTTTTTTTTTTTTTAAAAATACAGTATTTAAATGATTTAAACTGTGTATGAAGGAGTGTTGAAGGAATTTTTAACTGGTTATTCTGCTCTTCAGTAACTTGAACTAAAGCTAGTGTTGGCTGAATTTTGTTATTTGCTAGTAATTACAGGTGTGGGGGTAGCCACATTCTTTGATTTCCTGTCCTTGCATATTTAAACTGGTGCATGTGAAATAATTCCTGCTTTAAAACTTCAGCTTGGCCAGCTAAGAACCTGGTTATATTCAACTGGACGTATAAGAGAATTTAAGTACCTTTTTCTGCACTTCCTTTTAAAAATACAGTATTTAAATTGATTTAAACTGTGTATGAAGGAGTGTTGAAGGAATTTTTAACTGGTTATTCTGCTCTTCAGTAACTTGAACTAAAGCTAGTGTTGGCTGAATTTTGTTATTTGCTAGTAATTACAGGTGTGGGGGTAGCCACATTCTTTGATTTCCTGTCCTTGCATATTTAAACTGGTGCATGTGAAATAATTCCTGCTTTAAAACTTCAGCTTGGCCAGCTAAGAACTTGGTTATATTCAACTGGACGTATAAGAGAATTTAAGTACCTTTTTCTGCACTTTTTTTTAAAAATACAGTATTTAAATTGATTTAAACTGTGTATGAAGGAGTGTTGAAGGAATTTTTATCTGAAGTTATTCTGCTCTTCAGTAACTTGAACTAAAGCTAGTGTTGGCTGAATTTTGTTATTTGCTAGTAATTACAGGTGTGGGGGTAGCCACATTCTTTGATTTCCTGTCCTTGCATATTTAAACTGGTGCATGTGAAATAATTCCTGCTTTAAAACTTCAGCTTGGCCAGCTAAGAACTTGGTTATATTCAACTGGACGTATAAGAGAATTTAAGTACCTTTTTCTGCACTTTTTTTTAAAAATACAGTATTTAAATTGATTTAAACTGTGTATGAAGGAGTGTTGAAGGAATTTTTATCTGAAGTTATTCTGCTCTTCAGTAACTTGAACTAAAGCTAGTGTTGGCTGAATTTTGTTATTTGCTAGTAATTACAGGTGTGGGGGTAGCCACATTCTTTGATTTCCTGTCCTTGCATATTTAAACTGGTGCATGTGAAATAATTCCTGCTTTAAAACTTCAGCTTGGCCAGCTAAGAACTTGGTTATATTCAACTGGACGTATAAGAGAATTTAAGTACCTTTTTCTGCACTTTTTTTTAAAAATACAGTATTTAAATTGATTTAAACTGTGTATGAAGGAGTGTTGAAGGAATTTTTATCTGAAGTTATTCTGCTCTTCAGTAACTTGAACTAAAGCTAGTGTTGGCTGAATTTTGTTATTTGCTAGTAATTACAGGTGTGGGGGTAGCCACATTCTTTGATTTCCTGTCCTTGCATATTTAAACTGGTGCATGTGAAATAATTCCTGCTTTAAAACTTCAGCTTGGCCAGCTAAGAACTTGGTTATATTCAACTGGACGTATAAGAGAATTTAAGTACCTTTTTCTGCACTTTTTTTTAAAAAAATACAGTATTTAAATTGATTTAAACTGTGTATGAAGGAGTGTTGAAGGAATTTTTATCTGAAGTTATTCTGCTCTTCAGTAACTTGAACTAAAGCTAGTGTTGGCTGAATTTTGTTATTTGCTAGTAATTACAGGTGTGGGGGTAGCCACATTCTTTGATTTCCTGTCCTTGCATATTTAAACTGGTGCATGTGAAATAATTCCTGCTTTAAAACTTCAGCTTGGCCAGCTAAGAACTTGGTTATATTCAACTGGACGTATAAGAGAATTTAAGTACCTTTTTCTGCACTTTTTTTAAAAAAAATACAGTATTTAAATTGATTTAAACTGTGTATGAAGGAGTGTTGAAGGAATTTTTATCTGAAGTTATTCTGCTCTTCAGTAACTTGAACTAAAGCTAGTGTTGGCTGAATTTTGTTATTTGCTAGTAATTACAGGTGTGGGGGTAGCCACATTCTTTGATTTCCTGTCCTTGCATATTTAAACTGGTGCATGTGAAATAATTCCTGCTTTAAAACTTCAGCTTGGCCAGCTAAGAACTTGGTTATATTCAACTGGACGTATAAGAGAATTTAAGTACCTTTTTCTGCACTTTTTTTTAAAAATACAGTATTTAAATTGATTTAAACTGTGTATGAAGGAGTGTTGAAGGAATTTTTATCTGAAGTTATTCTGCTCTTCAGTAACTTGAACTAAAGCTAGTGTTGGCTGAATTTTGTTATTTGCTAGTAATTACAGGTGTGGGGGTAGCCACATTCTTTGATTTCCTGTCCTTGCATATTTAAACTGGTGCATGTGAAATAATTCCTGCTTTAAAACTTCAGCTTGGCCAGCTAAGAACTTGGTTATATTCAACTGGACGTATAAGAGAATTTAAGTACCTTTTTCTGCACTTTTTTTTAAAAAATACAGTATTTAAATTGATTTAAACTGTGTATGAAGGAGTGTTGAAGGAATTTTTATCTGAAGTTATTCTGCTCTTCAGTAACTTGAACTAAAGCTAGTGTTGGCTGAATTTTGTTATTTGCTAGTAATTACAGGTGTGGGGGTAGCCACATTCTTTGATTTCCTGTCCTTGCATATTTAAACTGGTGCATGTGAAATAATTCCTGCTTTAAAACTTCAGCTTGGCCAGCTAAGAACTTGGTTATATTCAACTGGACGTATAAGAGAATTTAAGTACCTTTTTCTGCACTTTTTTTAAAAAAAAATACAGTATTTAAATTGATTTAAACTGTGTATGAAGGAGTGTTGAATATTCTGCTCTTCAGTTATTCCCACCCACCCGCCCTGTTTTTGTTTTGGTGTTAATCTTAGTGGCATTGAAACTGCCCGCCCCTCAGCCTGCCTCTGGGCCCATCTCATTTGCTCACTCAACTGAGTGCAGTGAGATCATATTCTGATTTCAGGCACTCCTACTGTGTACAAAGAGAGCATCTGGGAAATAGAAAAAAAAATTAAGCTTATTTCCTGCCTTTCTTGTTAAGTGGTACAGACTATTTGTAGGCTTCTGAGCCCCAAAGCCCTTCTGTGTTTGAGGGAAGCCTTCTAGCTTGTTTTTTTTCTTATAACTAGCCAGTTTTCTAGTTTCAGCACTCAAATCTGTTTCTTTGATCTCAGCACTTGTTCAGAAAAAAAAAAAAAAAAAAAATTTCATCTGCTTTTACTGTACTTGTGTTTTTACCTACTTCTTTTTACTTTTGCATCATCTTAAAATACTCAATTGTATTTATTACTGCTTGGTGTAACTCATTCTAAGCCTTTTGGTTTAAACACTTGGGCTTCGGACCAGTTAGTTGTTTTGCACTGAGAGGGTTTGTGGTCTGCACTGTTGTGGCAGAACAGGTAGCTTACATCCTTCTAGGTTGAGAACTGCTGATTGAGGGCTCAGTGTCTGTTATTCTAAAAGTGTATTAATTCTGGTTTAAGCACTTGGGCTTTCAAGCCAGTTATTTTACATTAAGAGGGTTCGTGGTCTGCACTCTTGTGGGAGGAGAGGCTGGACTCTGCCCTTCTGAGCTGGGAATTTCTGGTTAAAGGCTTATAGTGCATGCATATCTGAACTGTTTCTTACTGAAGTTGGTGCGCCTTGTTTGCTGTGGCATAGACTGGATTCGGGCCTGCTGGATCTAGCTTTGTTTGTGTAACTTGAGCACTAATCCAGACATTCTCTAAAGTATTCAATGGTATTTATTACTGCTTGGTTGTAACTTGATTAAAGTGTAGCTATCATTCAAGTCTTTTGGATTAAGCACTTGGGCTTCAGACCAGTTGTTTTACATTAGGAAGGTTTGTGGCAAGCACTGTGGTGGCAGGACAGGTAGCTTTCATCCTTCTAAGTTGGGAACTGCTGATTGAGAGCCCAGTGTCCAAGTGTATTAGTTCTGGTTTAGGCACTTGGGCTTCAGGCCAGTTATTTTACATTAAGAAGGTTCGTGGTCTGCACTCTTGTGGGAGAAGAGGCTGGACTCTGCCCTTCTGAGCTGGGAATTTTCTGGTTAAAGGTTTATAGTGCCTGAATATTTGAACTGTATCTTACTGAAATTGGTTCACCTTGTTTGCTCTAGCATAGACTAGATCCAGGCCTACTGAATCTAGCTTTGTTTATATGCTTGTTGTTTGTTTGCTTGTTATTTCCCTGGAAGCTAATTCCACCTAATACGCAACTTCTCAGCGCTTCTGTGGATCACTAGTGATATCTGCATTGCTTACTGTACTTATTTCCTTGTTTCACTTGAAAGAAAGTTACTGTTTGTCGTTTTGCATTTAGTTACTTGTAACACATTGCACTCAAGTTACCTGGCACTTGCTCACTAAAGCAATTATATAAGTCAGCACTAAAAATTAAAAGCACTACACCCTCACTCCCCACTGGCCCTTGTTTTCAATTAAGGATTTCCCAATATTATTCTAGCATGTCCAAAGGTCAGTTGTCAATCTCCTCTCCGGTCCAGCTGGTGAATCTGGGAATCTTGAGGCAATGTTATAACTGCCTCATGTACACAGACAACCCTCTCCTCCTCCCACATAACACAAATACTTGCGAGAGATGCAGCTATTTAGCCAAACTGGAGGCTGAGCTCTCTCAACTCAGGACTGGCAAGACCAGACAGGAGGAGAAGGCAACTACACACACCACAAAACCAGCCTCACATAATGCTACCACTCCACTGAATCAAACACATAAACACACAAAGACATACTCGGAGGCTCTGAGTAAAATTTACCTAAACAGCAGAGGCCTCCAAAGCAGACACCCAAACAACTGCTACCTCAAGACACCCCACAAGCAACACATAAACCACAAAAGCAGTGTGCAAAGCAGTCACAGCCCTTAAGGCCAAATACAACACCAAACATACTTGTCATAGGTGACTCCATAGTCAGACACACTGACGTCCCACTCACCAGGCTGAACAAGGAGAGGGTCACAGTAAGCTGCCTATCGGGCGCTAGAATCCGCCACATAACACAAGCACTCGGGTCACTCCACGGCAAGTACAAATATGACACAGTCATTGTCCATGCTGGTGTGAACGACCTGAGACGTACCTCCCTGGACTACATGAAAAGAGACATAGAGGAGCTCTCTGATTATGTAGCCCAGGCAGGTATGACCCTAACCCTGAGCAGTATCCTTCCTTCACCAAGAATGATGCCACAATATAGAGACAAGATGATCAGCTTTAACAATTGGCTTAATGTCTGGTGTCATTCAAAGGGGATCCAGTGTCTGTCTGCCTGGGATGACATGCTTGACAAGCCACGCTGCTTCACAAGGGACGGCTTGCACCTGTCACCCTGGGATTCGGATATTGGCTAAGGCTCTTGCCACCCCATAGTGCCTTTTTAGGCAAGGCTCAAATTCTAAACCTACCACCCTAGAAAACAAAATGGGAAGAAACTGAGGGTAATGCTGCTCAATGCCAGAAGTCTAAATCTCAAAATGCACGCACTCGAGGCCCTTCTCAGTATGGAGAACATCGATGTCTGTGCTGTAACTGAAACCTGGTTCAAGGCTCCTGAGAGCACCCGGCACTATTAGGTTTTACCTCATATCATGCGTTCCGGCCCCAAAACCCGGACCACACCACAAAAGGAGGGGTGTATCCATATTCATAAAGGATACTCACACCTCCAGGTTGGTGGCAACGCATGAAGCTCGGAAACCATCCAGGTGCAACTAACCATAGGCAAAACTGCTCTACAAATTGTAGCATGCTACAGGCCACCCTCTCAAACTCAGGAACCCCACACAGCCTTCCTGAAGACACTGGAGGGTATAAATGTATCTCCAAACACCATCATATTGGGTGACTTCAACTACCCGAATATAGACTGGGAACATTACTCAAGCCCTAACTTTCTAGCCCAATGGTTCCTGGAGTTCATAAATTCAAATGCCATGGAACAGCTAGTCACTGTTCCCACGAGAGGAGAAAATATACTAGATCTCATTGTCACAAACATGGGGACAAAATGCTCCACACTGGAAGTATATCCCTCATTGGTGAGATCTGATCATAAACTAATCTCACTGGAAATCCACATCCCGCCTCCACCTCAAGCAAAAAGACCATAGTGAAGAACTTCTCTAAAGCAAACTTCACACTACTCAAGACTGGTGTGGTATCCTTCAAGGCCCCTGAGCCAGAGGAAACCACAACCCAAGCTGCGGAAGCCCTTACAAATGCCTTCTATGAACACCTCCAGGACTGCATGGATCAGGCAATCCCAAATAAAACCAAGACTCTTTCCACAAAGGGCAAACGTCCAGTCTGGTGGACCCCAGCCATTAACAAACTTTACAATAAGAGGAGAAAGCTATTACATGATAGAACAAAATCCATAAAAGGGAAGTCACCCTGATCATTATTAGTAAAAAATACGAGCACTCATAAAATCAACTAAGGCCAATTTTGAGAGAAAAATTGCCATGGATTCAAAGGACAATCATAAGGCCTTTTCAGCTATGTTAGGAACCTGGGTGGAAACTCCCAGATATGCTCAGAATTAGTCCAAAATGATACAAAAATCACTGAACCCACAGACATTGCCAACATACTGGCAGACAGGTTCAGTGCAAACTTCACCCCTCTCCCCTAAAGGAGAGATAACTATCCCAGCCGAGTGTAGCCTCCCGGACATCTCAAATGCGCAGGTGAAAGCTGCTCTCTCTAAAGCTAAAAACACAGCATCAATGGGACCGGATGGTGTCCCCGGCTGTGTGCTACACGAGCTAAATGAGGAATTAAACCCGCACATAAGGCAGCTGTTTAATCTCAGCCTTACCACAGGATACGTGCCCAAGGAGTGGCGTCACGGCAACTGTGGTCCCACTCCACAAAGGCGGCGCCTCACGGACCCTGGTAATTACCGCCCCATAAGCTTAACAAGTCTAGTCTGCAAAGCTATGGAGAGGATCATAATGGAGCTCATAAACAAAGATATAGGGGACTTGCAGACATTGGACCCGACCCAGTTTGGCTTTGTCAAGGGAAGATCATGCCTTTTGAACTTGGTCGACTTCTTGAAACAGTCACCAAGGCCATTGATGAGGAAAGGCAGTCCATACAGCCTACCTTGACCTTGCAAAGGCTTTCGACACAATACCCCACTCGGGTATTGTAGAAAAACTTACCAGCTTAAATGTAAACCCATATGTCACAAGATGGGTTGCAAACTGGCTTAAGGACAGAACCCACAGGGTTAGAGTTGCTGGCGCTGTGTCAGACTCCAAGCCGGTCACAAGTGGTGTCCCACAGGGCTCGGTCCTTGGCCCCTATTGTTTGGCATCTACTTCTCAGAAGTACAGGCCAACATGGGAGGACTTTGGCTGACAAAGTTTGCAGACGACTGCAAACTGGGCGCCATAGTGGAAAGTGCATCGGACACGGATATCCTTCAGAAGGGACTCACGGAAACAGATAGCTGGTGCCAGAGCCATGGCCTGAAGTTAAACGCCAAAAATGTATAGTCATACCCTTCGGGAAAAACAAGGTAACCCCAAGCTACCATATAGGTGGCAATCCACTAAGCACAGAAGAGGTTATCAGGGACCTGGGGACCCAGGTTGACAGTGGCCTTTCTTTGACACTCACATTGCTAAAGTGGTTAGAAAGACCTTCTACATTGCCCACCTGATCATGAAGGGATTCACATCCAGATCTAGTGAGGTCATTGTTCCCCTGTACTCTTCACTTATCAGACCAATGATCGAGTACAATGCCCCATTCGGGATGTATCTCACCCGACATCTGCAGCAATTGGAGAGACCCCAAAAGTTCCTCACCAAAAGGATAAAGGGACTCCAAAATCTGTCATATGCTGCCAGATTGAAGAAACTCCAGCTCTATTCAGTCGCATACCGTCTGCTCAGAGGTGACATGTGCCTGACATACAAGGCCATGTCCAACCCGGAATTAATGGACATGCTCCACCTCAAAAAATCCAAATCCACCAAAACCACTAGAGCAAGCGACTTAAACCTTAGCACGGATATAAATAAGACATGCTGGAGGGATAGATTTATCACTCAGAGACTCCCTATGCTGTGGAATAAAATCCCGGTCCATGTGAGGCAGAGCACCTCGCTGACTCTGTTCAAGAGAAATCTAGACCTGTGGATGGGAGATCGTAGGTTTACCCCTGGAATCATCTCTGTGTCACTGCTGGACAGAGGCACAACAAACTAATGGGCACAGTATTTTTTCATATAAGGGGTGGCGTAAGCCACAATAATTTGGGCTAGGCTTATAAATGCCTTAGGGCAGATAGCCTAGTATAAACCTATGAACCTATGAACCTATGACACCAGTGTTAAAAATATCTTAGAGAGGAGGAAAGGTGTCAATATGGCTCGAGCATTAGGGAGAATGTCCAAATGCAAGCAGTGTACTCACTGCAAGTATATTTTGGAAGGTGACAGTGTTTTTCTTAACGGATATGGATGGGTTGAAATTTCAGTATAAGTACAACTGTAGCAGTACGAATGTCATATATGGTGGTATTTGTCAGAAGTGTGCCTGTTTTTATATAGGCAAGACCAAAAATGCCTTTCGTACACGTATTTACCAGCATTTATATGATATTAGGAAAATGAACCTAAAAAATATTCACTGGCCAAGCATGTTAATACCCACCCAGGTCACAATTTTAAATTCACGGTTCTTGAACAGCTGACTATGGATGAGAGAGGAGGTCCTATGGATTACTGGCTTGAATACAAAGAACTGTTATGGCAATTAAGGGTCAACGCCAATATTTTTCCCGGGTTGAATGAAATGGTTTCAATAACCAGCGTTTTGAGGTTAAAAGCTGATTTTTTTATCTAATTGTTGATTTTTTATTCAATTGTTCACTTTATGATTTTTTGGCAAAATACTAAGTTTAAAGCACATGTTGAATCATGTTTTATAGTTACTTTGTTTTTATCTTGCATGTATAATTGTGGAGCAAACAGGGAGTCTGTACTTTTAAATGCCTATGGTGCTTTTTACAAATTGGTTGGAATGTGTTTATAATGAGTATTTAAGGTGGGGTGGAGGCACTCTGTTTTTTTCTGAAAAAGTCACCTGTAATCTGTGACGAAAGTGCTTAAGAATAAATGGTATCCTTGTTTCTTGTAACACCAGCCTGATTTGTGATTTCACTGTATCAGTCATATGTACACACACTCTACACACACACACACACACACACACACACACACACACACACACACACACACACACACACACACACACACACACACATACCTTGTGTCACAGAAATGCACATTAATCATGCAAAAATAGAATAATGACCATTTAAACTGAACAAGTGGCAGAAATATCAGTCATTGTTATCAGTAGACAGCCCATATACTGAACAATTATAGTCACTTTGTTGACTATGTGCACCTCAAATGTCTGACTGCAATAAATAATAATAATAATAATGTTAGGCACAGTAATTTTATTTCAGTCCACACTCAGATGCAGTGCTAATTATATAATGCTAATGCCATTTTCAGCTTCAATCCAGCAATCAGCCTACCATTACTTAAAAATAATATCAGTCAATAATATTTGAATTGAAGTAGTACAGGACATAAAACTACTGGGCATTATAACAGACCAGAGATTAAAATTTGATAAACATATCTAATATGTTGTTCAAAAAAATGTAAACTAGGACTTCTTTCTAAAGTACACCATGCATGTAAGACCATAGCTGAAATCTATTTACTTCCTAGTCTCCTGTATGCCTCTTCAGTTTTGACTAAACTACAGTTATCTTAGCTAACAAAATTGCAACAATTGTAAAATAAGATTGCAAAGTTTGCAAGTAGCCACATTAACTGACTGCAGCACTGTTTTGCACTTCACTACCTTAAAAGACTAGAGCTACCTGAGCTATTAATCTACACTCATATTAAGATTATTCACAACATTCTCTACATCTCAGATGGATGCTCTGCCAACAGCCAGTTATTAAACTGATATTTGTCGACAGGGAACTACATTCACTGAACTAACGCTCAGTGCTTGCTCAAAAATATAAAAAAATCATAATGGCTCTGTGTACATTGCAAAACTTTGAAACTCTCTCTTGACAAACATCAGAGGTATCTCATATTATCTACTATTCAAAACCACATTAAAGCATATCTGACAGCATTTATTTATTTATATTTAACATTTGTTTATTGGAAAATCCCGACTAGGGCAGTGCCTACTTTCAGCAGAGGCCCAGGGAGGAAATGCTCCAGAGGCATGTCTTTGGAATGTGGGAGGAAACAGGAGTTCCAGCAGGAAACCCACATGAATGCAGGGAGGACATGCAGACTCCACACAGAAGGCACCCTAGCCAAGAATCGAACTGGAGAACCTCTTGCTGTGAGGTAACAATGTTAACCGCCGTACGGCTGCGCTGCCATAAACATATAAAAATAATGGTCATTAAAGCATAATGGTCCTGTACTTGGAGCACCCCTTATTACTAAACCCCCTTCTTAGTCTAATTATTTCTCATCTACATTTTAAAATCTCAATTAAATTATACCAAACAACAAAACATTCCTTCTCTTATACCATCACCATTAATAAGTCTACTTTTTATGTATCCAAATCAAGTAAATATCATGAAATCCTCACCTGCTTACATGTCTAAATTGAATAACTGTTTGGATAAAACTTGCATATGCCTTATTTGCTGTCTGTATACTAAAATGTCTGCTTTATACATAAACTGTACAATAATGCTGACTGTTCTTTAGATATGTATGGCTTTAGCATGCTGCAAGTACTGTATAGTGTACTTAACATGATGATCAGCTGTTTATATATGGGTGTATATATATATATATATATATATATATATATATATATATATATATATATATATATATATATATATATATATGTGTGTGTGTGTATAAACATACACACACACACACACACACACACACACACACACACACACACACACACACACACACACACACATTTCAGTTTTATGTAGTATATTTTATTGTTAGCTCATGCTAATTACTTGTGAAAAAAGTATGTAATGTGGAGCTTTTCTTCCCAAACCTCCATTGAAAAGGAGCTTCATCCAGTAAGATCTCGCCAGTAATCAAAGGTTAATAAATAAATAAATAAATAAATGACTGCACTGTCCCCCTTTGGGATGTAGCCTTCTAGACATATTAATCAACTGGAAAGACTTTAATAGCTCATAACTATGAGGATTGTTGACCCGGTGTCACTGGACATGCAGGAAAAACTTGGAGCACTATCATTTTACTTGATTTCTTGCAGGTTCTTATGTGGTGATCTTAACCTGTCGTGTACCAGGTGTCATTAGGAACCCTGTCTTCCTTGATATCCAGTATCTTTTCAAGCCAAATAGGTCTCCTAGTATCAGAAACAGAGTGTTTAATCTCCACAAGCACACACATAAAATACATCAGAGAGACAAATGTATTACCTGACTAACTACTTCTGCAAGTTAAATAAAACATCATTCAGATTAAAACTGGATGATTGGATTGGTACCCAGAAATAAAAATTGAGCAATATGCTTGTATTTGTACATATCAGAGGGGGCATTGTATTTGATGATAGGTCTAATAAGAGAATAAGAGTACAGTGGTAGGATAACATCTTTGGATCTTGAAGGTATTCTCTTAGAAATTAATCAGGTGAGATAAAAGAATTTCTGGACTATGCTGGAAACATGATGATTGAATAAGAGAAAGTTGACCTCAGAAGTACCCAGGTCTCTTAGAACTCTAAAATGGAGAACAACTTGTATAATATGATGTTCCCTATTAAATCAGTGAACTCTAAAATGGAGAACAACTTGTATAATATGATGTTCCCTATTAAATCAGTGAACTCAGGGTAGAGAGGGTGGCCTAATGGTTAAGGTGTTTGCCTTACAAACACAAGGTGCATAGTTTGAGTCTCACAAGAGATAACTGGCTAGGCTTAAAATGGCTCGCAAGGGCAGTTAGCTTAGTACTAACCTATGAACCTATGAACCTATTAAATTAGCGAATGCTTAAAATAGCGAACGTTGTTTAATCGAACCTTTTTATTTGAAATGGTGAAATCCCGAACACATAGAACAGCATTTTTTTTTCCCAGGAAAAAAGAAATCACTGGGCCGTTTTCGGGACTTTGCCATTTCCTCAACTATGGTGCAATCTCAGAGTTGGTATATTTAAGTAGGGGGTGTGGGGGGTACAGTAGGTTTGGGGGGAAAGCCCCCCACTTTATTTTGTGTTTTTTTTTTTTTTTTTTATGGTGCAGCGATTTTTTTCCCCTGGGAAAAAAATTGCTGTTCCGTGTGTTCGACATTTTGCCTTTTTGACATTTTAGAGCAAATTATACAGTGTTCGCTATTTTAAGCGTTCACTGTTATAATATAGACCCTAATATGAAGTGGGAGCAATTTTTTTTCCTGACTGCTACTATGTTGTAGTTTTTTTGCATTTATCTTGAGATCATTTTTGGTAAATCAGTTATGTGCATATATTAGCCTTTGCTGGAGCTGTTTATCAATGGATGAGTGGATAAGAGGGCCCAGCTTGCAGTCATTAGCAAACTTGGTCAACCACACTTCTGAGATATTGGCTTGAATGTCTGCAAAATAAATCTCAGAGGAAAGGTCCCAGCACTGATTCATGTGGCCCCACTAGTTGCAGTTTTATGTTCAGCAAAGGTACCAGCAACTTTCACAACTTGGGATCTGTTGGATAGCCAATATGCAATCCACAGGTCAATCTAGGAGTTTATATTACATTTGTTTAATTTATAAATAACACCAATATGGGTGACTGTGTCAAAATCTTTGGCCAGGTCAAGATAAGCAGTGTGCTCAGAGTGACCACTCTCTACAACTTCTATAATCTTTTCAAATTGGCTTAAAAAATTTAGAAAAGTGGACCTGCCCTTAACAAAGACAAATGAATTGAGGTCTAGATCAGTTAAGTTGCCTATGTATGCAGAATTGAGTTCTGCTGTGGCACATTTCATGGTTTTGCATATAAGGCTGGTAGGGCTCATGGACTTATAATGAACCAAGTATGTAGAGTGGCTACATGAAAGGCATTAACTATGGCTCTTCTCCAAGCATCATACACAAGCCCTCTGGATATGCTGAGTTTGAATACTTTAAGTATCAGATATTGCAAACTTAGCACTGATGAGAATACAGTCTGGTATGTTGTCTGGTCTGGAAGTATTATTTTTAACATTTGCCAAGGATTCTAAGACTTGTTGTAAGATAATTTCAGGGCAAACTAAATTTTCAGGCATAGTGGGGTCAACAGTGTGAATAGTTGGGGTAAAGTTAGCAAAAATCTGTTTGCTAATACATTGGCTATATCCTTAGTATCAGGATTGTGACATTATTAAGGATGAGCTTAGTGTTTGTTGGATAATATTCCTTAATTTCTTGACATAACTAAGGAAAGCTTTGGGTTTTGTTTGGTATCTATAGTGACCTTAAGCTTGGTGGTATGGATTCCATACAATTTTTGATTAGTTTTATTCATTATACAGTTTATTAACATGGAAGTTCCACCTGGGAAGTTAATTCCTGCATTTACCATGATATTTATGATGGGCATTGACAAAAACCTTTGAGACAGGTCACACAATCTGCTATTTTTTGTATACTGTAGCAATGCCCCCCCCCTTTTTTTTTTTACTAATTTTGCAAAATAATATCGGCTTTGGTCAATATTGTTGAAAGAAGGCACAGCACATGAACATTAAAGTACAAAATAATATAGTAAACATATGCATAATACTTATAAGAAAACATAATATAGCAGTTTTTCTTAGCTCAGCAACATCTTTGGTTTAAGAACGTGAAGAACTTTGTTTCTCAAATGCTAACCAAACTGTGTTGACATTGTTGACACAGCAATGGCATCAGTGTGTTCCATCAGAATGTCTGTCAAACACTTAACAGATTGTTTAATTTTTTGCTTACTTATTTTGTTGCAATATCATAGCTTTGCAATCACAACAGTAGCAGTAGTAATAATAATAATAAATATCATATAAGACTTCAATTCCCTACAAACATTACAACACAACAGTTGCTGATCATAGTCTTGAAGCCACAAGGAGTATTGTTGCATTTACAGCACTCTTGACTAAATTTTGTAGTCATTTACTTCTATTTATGTAACCCTGTCATTTTTTGTTTATGTTCCTTCAAAAACAGAAGGCATTTCAACATAAGTAATACTTACTGGGCTAGTACTGCATATCATTATGTTAAGTGATAATGTCTGACTACAGTGTCAAACCCTACATCAGAATTAATTGCTATAATCAAAAGTCCAACATTTGTTGAATGGCAACTTTTTTTAAAGATAATAATGTGCCTAACCAGTTATAGGATTCCAAAAGGATAGTGCAGTGCTGTGGATGGTTTTGTTTGCCTATACAACACTGAACTACATAGCAAAGTGCACATAAGGAAATGGATCCACTTTAAATAATCAAATTACCGTTCATCGAGTCATAAAAGATCGATACCACATTGCCAAAAACTTAATTCAGTGAACTCCCGGAACATCATATTCTGGGCCTACTTCAGAAGACTGAAAAACCAAAAGACTGAAAAATCAAAATACTGAATGATGGAATTTGCCCCTTCTCCACTATTGTGCGATCTTGGAGTTGGTATATATAGTTAGCAGAGCTTATGGGGGGTTCAGCTCCCCACATGAAGGGTGCAGGGGTGGTTGCCCTTTGCATTAAAAATGTGTTCAGTATTTAGAATTTTCAGTCTTTGGGATTCAGTCTTTTGGTTTGTCAGTCCTCTGAAGTACAGCCTGTAGTCTACCACCAGGAAACTAACCACTTGGCCACCAATAATCAAAATACAAACTGAAGCAAATTAAACCCACCAAAGTGCACACCCTCCCCTAACTAAATATAACAAGTCTGAGATAGCACTACAATTGAGAAAAGTTCAAAGTTTGCCATGGTGGTCAAGTGGTTAGTTTCCTGGTGGTAGAATACAATGTTCTGGGAGTTCATTGAATTAAGTTTTCGACAATGTGGTCTCGATCTTCTGTTGATTCGACAAAGTGGTAATTCTGATTATTTAAAGCAGATCAAAGGAAATATACATAATAAGCAGCAAGAGGTGACGTCTGCAGCTAAAGAGAGCAGTGTCTGCACCATACTATACAATCCAAAGTATTATGATGTGTTCTATTAGTAAAGTTAGAGAGGTATCCTGTTCACCTGGAACTGTAACGTATGCATGGGAAATGACAGTCGCATGCCGTATTGATCCTGTCATACTGCTGTACTGATCCTGGAAGAGACCTGCTTTTTCAGAAGGCCTAGCAAATAAATCTGTAGTGATCAGAAGACAAGAAAATCATGGCATATGTGCTGCATAGACTGAATCCAATAGGAGTCATGAAAACTCCAAAAAAACTGTTAATGTTACATTTTATGGAGAAAATACTAAACATGATTTACTGTTTTATTAGTAGAAGGAACCAGAGAACACCATTAACTACTCACCAGTTGTGTGGATATTACTGAAAGGTCAAGCATTAAGAATGACATGAACACTGAACTAATGGTTTGGCAATGTTATGAATTAAGCCATCATAAGCATCTTTCATCTATATTTTGACTTTGATCATTCAATTTATCTTGAACAGAAATCCCAAGATGCACAGTTAGCACCAGTATTATCACCTTTGCAACACTGGAGTACCTATAGTTTGCACTATAAGGAAACTCATATTGTCACACTATTCATTATAAAGTTAATTTTATTCTGAACTGTTCTGTGCTAATAAGAACAACATGGATATAAACTGTTGGAACCCACATATGTTGGTACCTATACGATCCAGGTTATACTATTCCAGATGTGTGTCAAACTAAATAGTGGAGAGGGAGGGAAACATCTGAATGCAGAGTTTTAAGAACAACAATAACCATACAGAATTTGATATTAATGAAGTAGCAGAAAGTATTCTAAAAACTAAGCTAACATGGGAATGGAGAAAGGAGATTTTGCTGATAGGCATGACTGTAATTAGGAGTACAGAGAATAGGAAGAGAGGGCTGGAATTTACTGGAGAAAACTGGCAAAAGAACCAAAGCATTGGGGGCAAATAATTAGACAGTGAAAGGTAATAGAATGAGAAGATTCCAAGAATAGATTTGGTTGCAGGCTATAGATTGCCTTCCTTATCAAGGATTGATATCAGTGTATAGGCAAAGAAAAAGGAACATGGAGAACCTAAATGAAATTCCAGCATTGGTAGAGATTTTAGTAGAATTCAGAGCAGAAGCTGCTGTTAAAAATGGATAATTAATAGGAAATATAAAATATTGCATGCTAACTGTAGGAATCAATCAGAGGAGGTTTGAAAGAATTAGGAGGAGAGACTGGATAAGCAAGTCACAAAGAAACAATGGGAGGATATGTGGGCTCCCAAATATGCAACAACGTCTGAAAGATTTAGGATTTTTGCTTGGTAGTGTTTGCATAGGTATTTTTAGACCCCAAGTAGACTCCAAAAATGTTTTCTTCAGGTATATTGCAAATGTTGGAGGTATGATGGTGAAGAAAGATATAATTATGAACATATTTTTTGTGAGTGTAATGAGTTGGCAGACTTTAAAAATTCCCTACAGAGGGGTGTAACTAATATTGGGTGTAAATGGTGTATTTAAATAAATGATTTTTTGAACCATGATACAGAATTGGAATTACCTAGATATAGTAAGGCCTTGCTGAGTTGATTATGGTGGTTGCCAAAAAAGCAGTTACTAAAAAATGGAAATCAAAGTCTAAACCAACTGTACTAGAAGTAGTAATATAGTAACAGAGATAAAATAACTGGAAGTGGGATCTTCAGAAAAGGATAGAAGCAAATTACACTGGAAAAATGGGAATTGTGGAAATACATGCAGAATAATACTTTGGAGGAATATGGTTTAAGGGAAGGCAGGAATTGGATGAGCTGTGTAATGTTTGATTGACAATGACTCTATAGAAGATTATATGTGATGTATAATGTTTGCACCTGAAAATGTGTCAATATTGTTTGTTTTCATTCATATAAATCTGTGATTGCCAATGTCATAAGTGATAATTAATAAAGATGTTTCTTGTTTAAAAAAAGACTTCTCAGACTGAAGGGCATCCCAGAGAATGGACAGATTATCAACATGTTTAAAAAAGTGAAAACAAGTGAAGCAGATAGCAAGTTTCTACTGTCACTCTTCAGGACAATGCAGAAACAAGAACCATATCAGAATACTGACAAATAATTTTAACAAAATAAACACCTTCTGTCATCTGGTGACTGATTCACAGTAGTATAACATCATGACACTAACCAAACAATAGAAACTTCTACTAACACTTTTACTTCTTTAAAATAAGAAAATACCTCTGATTATGTGACTGTGTAAACCTAATCTAAATCAATAGTCGGTTTATTAAAAACACTAGTAAAACTCAAGGTCTACACAAGGTTCTACTGGACAAAAGAAAAGAATACTGAACATCATAATGTTTTTCATTTACAAAGTCTACCCCAAAACTAATAATACTCCCTATAGCCTCATTCTTATGAGTAAAGCAACCTCCCCACCTTCCCAGTTGAATCACTTCTCATAAAAAATAAATCTGCCCATAGGAATAGCCACTAAAGCCATGGTATGTAGTACTATATAGCCAATTGACTGCCCATTTTCATTGTTTTTCAGTTCCTGTATGATGGAGGCCAGGAGGGAGACACTATGGTGAAGGCGGAAGATAGTGCAAGTTTGCAGATGGAGATAGTTGTCAGAGTATTTGTTCAGAAAATGGAATTAGCTAATGTTATTGTACATACACTTGGTGCTGGGGGTCTTGGTGACAAGATATTACTCTAAATGGTGAATGAGGATGACCCCAGTGAGGAAAGGAAGAAAAAATGGAGCAATGTACTTGGTCAAAAGTTTGATTTATTAGGTGCTTTGCATGTTGTAGAAAATAATCTGCAGCATAAACCTTGCATGGTATTAATGAATTACAAAAGAGGGACAAAAGTATTTGGAGCTGCCAAAAGGGTGCTGTTTTTGCAGTCATGACTCATTTAATAAGAAACTGTGATAAAATGCTATGTGGCCAATGTAGGGAAAGGGATTGTAGACTGCAACTATCAAATGAAGTGTTCAAAATGTTCTAAAGAAGGCAGTTATTATTCAGTTGCGTGAATGGTAAGGAGTGGGAAATTTGATTTCATAAGTGAAAACAAAATGAAGCAAATGAAGTACAAAATGTTTCAGACAGCAACTTAATGTCTGATGATGTGGAGAATGTGGATTCAGGAAAAGAAGAAGAAGCTGTAAATGAGGCACATGATGAGTCTATATTAGCAACAAATGTCAATACAATTCCTACAAAAATAGATTTGAGTGTTTACAAGAGGATAGTGAGGAACATTTTGAAAAAGTTAATGACTGTATATGTAAAAGAGAAAAAAAGAAAATGAAAATGAAAGAAAATAGAAAACTTGATCTTTTTTAAGTTTACCATTCTTTTGGGACATAAATCAGTGGTGCAAAAGTGTTAGATATAATATTTTATATTTACTTTTTGTCATGTTGAAATAAAACAAAAGTATGGAGTATAGAGGAAGATGAATCATTGGGGGTTATAGTTTTGATGAGTAATACAGGAATAAAAATACTAGTTGTAACAATGGGAAATCCAGGAAGGGAGGTTATATCAAACTGTGGAATTAGAAAGAGTAATACGACGTATTGGTGTATATGCTTATACATATATGAAGAAAAGAAGAGAGAAGAAAAGGAAAAAACTTTCTGAAGATGTTAAAAAGTATTTACTGCTAAATGTGGAGACTGCAGTTGTGAGTAATAGTATTTATGACTTAGGTCTAAGAAAAAGAATACTGGAGGAGATGTGGGGGTTCTATAGACAGAAATGGATGGAAACATAAAAATGTCTGTTCTTTCAGACTATGCTGTGATTTGGGCAGTGTTTGGAAAACACGTCTTGGTTATGAAGATAGGAAGGGATATTAAATAATATACTGGAGTATGTAGTACATTTAGTATTTTGAAATAAAAAAGCAAGACGTTATCTGAAGACTGTAAGAAATGGAACCATTTTATAAAATTGGACAGAATGGTAGAAATAGTATACATAAAATATAACAGATATCTGAAAATAAAATGAAATGGTAGATGGTGTTAAATAAAAAAGCAGAATCCAAAATTTTAATAGAAGATATGAGTCAAGTATTTAGTAAGATACAACATGATGTATTATGGGATATTTTAAAAGAATATATACTAGTCAAAAATAATTAATATATTAGTTTCAGTGTATAATGAAGATTAGTGGCTAATGGTTAGTTGAGTGAAAAAATAGAAATAAAAAGTGGTATAAAGCATGGATGTCCAGTAAGTAGTGTATTTGCATTAATCATGAATGTGATTGTTAATGAAGTCTATCTAACATTAAAATAAGCTAAATACTTCACAGCAGAGGGAATTCAGATTCCAATAATGTTTTCTTTCACAGATGATTTAGTATTAATTGTAAAGAATGAGGAATGGATGAAGAAAGCTATTAAAACACTTAGTAAAGAATTAAGGGCGATAGCTTTGAGTATTAATGAGAAAAAAGTGAAAGATTTTTTTTTCAGGTAAATTCAAAGGAATTCAGTTTAATAAAGAAGAAATAGAAATTTTGAAAATACAATTTGGTGCTGAACAACAGAGATTGATACAGTGGAAGAACATGATACATAAAATAAGACATACGCGTATGTACTGGAGAACATTCAAACTTACATATAAAACAGCATATTTTATTTAATTCAATGATATTAGGTAATATTTAGCAAGTTTGTTTATGATACCAGTTGAATTTGAGAAATAATTACTATCTGTGTGGTTTACATTTATATGGGGATTGAGATTAAACCCAATTAAAAGAGGATTTTTTTTATGTTTCAAAAAAGTAGGAGGATTTGTTTAATAAATCCAATTATGTACAAAACATTATTAAATTTGTATAAGGTACTGACCTGGATAAAAGAAAGAGAGAAAATGTTGATAGTGAATATAATGGAAAAAAATATAAAGAAATTTGGGAAAAACTTAAACATTTAAAGAGAAATAAAGGAATAAAAAATATAGAAATGAAAATATATCAAGAGAAAATATTATTATAGAAGATAGATATAAATAATATAGAAAAAATATCAAGGAATGATATGAAAATACAATGAATAAATCTGATTATATTTTTCCATGGAAGTATTTGGAAGAAAGAAAAATAAAAGCTATAACAGTAAGAATGGATAGATGTGAAAGATATTTTGAATGTATAGATTTTTTATGGAGATTATCCATAAACAAGCTTTCAGTAAAGACAAATACGCCATATAAGAAAATAGGAGAAAGAGTTTGTCCGTACTGTAGAGAAATGGAAACTACAGAACATGTTTTTTGTTTTGAAATGTAAAAGAGTGTGGAATAAAATATGTGAAAAAGAATGCATAAAGTGATTGAAAAGTATAAAAAATTTAAATATGGATATGATAGAATATAGGTACTATGAAATGAGAAACCAAAGGATGTGGATAAAGTAGATAAAAAGTTATTTTGTATAATATGGATTATTTGGAATGAAACAAGGAAGGAAATAAGATTTAATGGAAAGTGGATATTGTCAGAAATATTGAAAAAATATGATTTTTATTATGGAAAAAACAGTGGGGGTTGAAAGAGTAAAAATAGAGGAAAATATGTAAAACAGTCTTAAATCGTACATAATTTGTATAAGTTTGTAAATAATGTTTATAAAGTATATAATGTATATTATGAATTTTAAATAAAAGACCCCTACTCTTTTCAAAGAGTGCCATAAGATCTTTTACAACCACCTGAGCTAACAGCAACTCAGGAAGATGGTTTAACATCCCATCTGAAGGATGGCATACTCAAGAGTGCAGCATTGCCCTTATGCTGTGCTGGAGTGTTAGTACTGGAAAATTAATTCAACTATCTGGTGTGGAAATAGAAACCACAACCTCCTGAACCAAAGGCAAGTATGCTACCTGTTGAGCTAATGAGACTGCATGGAGGATGATAGCAATAAATTATTGTGGTTTATTGGGGGCAGCATATAGTGTCTGAGAGCTACAAGTTGAAATATATTACTATAATCATTTTGGGTTAACTTTCATCAAAACCTAATATCAAAGGGGTATACAGAAGGTGGCCATCTTTTGGAAGGAGATAGGATGGCAGAGCCTGTGTGAAAACACAAAGCAATTTTGTAATCTGACTAACCTAACAGCAATGTGTGTTCTATGAACAAGATTAAAACCATTATTGAAACAACTGTGTCTTTCACTTCATTCATAATCACAGATCAGAAATGTGCACATAAAGTGTCGGTATTTTCATTTTTTTTTTTTGTGGGAAGATTATGGGCAGAATATATGTAAAATAAGTTATTATTAGACCACAAACAATGTATACATATATATAAATAGTCACAGCAACATTTTTTCTGGAGTATAGAGATATGCTTGCATTTTGTGTACATACAAAGGCAGTTGTAAATTAGGATGCAGATACAGTGAGTCCTTGGGGACAGAATGATATTCATGAGTGTGTTTTGTATTGAAATATCTTATTAGAATTCTATGACTTTGTTGTTTTGAACTGTTTAGGGGAACTGACATATGCTTCTTATATATAGCTAGTAAATGGTGTGCTATTTGACCTCTGCATGAAAGGCCAGGTAAAGCTAATGTCTGGAAAATATACATGCATTAAGTTCTCATTATATCAGAACTAAACATCCTATGCATTTCACCATAAAAGTAATTTTTCACTTGTAAAATGTCATGACTGGAATTCCTGAGGGTGGAATAAAAGTCCTATGTGCATTTTACAGCTGATCACCTTGTTGTTATTTCTTTAATGTTTCATAATGAAATTTAATGATGGAACAATGGAATGATACTTGTATGACTCCTAAGTATACACAAAGAACAAAGGTTTTAGGATGCAACAAAGAACAAAGGTTTTAGGATTTTTGCTTAGGTATTTTTATATCTCATTCATTCTTTTTTTTCTATTGTGGTACTCATTTTACTGATTGCTATCATTCCCACCTGTTTTCTGACTTAAAATGTAGACGTACCAAGCTATACGTGTGCCTAGCTCCCTTCTAGTTCACATTTCCATTTTCATACATGATAGCTTCATGTCTTTTTCCTTAACTTCTTTGTAAATCTCTTAGCTGAGTAAAAAAATATCAGTTCATTAAAAAGTTTGCTGTCTTTTAGGGTCACCTCACTCCTGTTATCTCACTTGCATTTTGCCCAGTTCTGACAACACATTTACATTTCTAACTTGCCTCTTGCTTTATCTTGCTGCAGTTTATCCCATTCTGTCAACATATTTACTTTTCTATTTGAAGCTTTCTATATGCTGACTGCAGTCCTGCGATTATTTCTGCTGTGGATACCTGCAAGACCTCTCCACTGTGGCTGTTGTTTTCACACCTGGCAGCTCAGTACCCTTTTTGTTTCTTTCATTGCAGAATTTGTACTGTCAATATCCTGCATGATATTAGACTGCAGTTACACCAAACTTGGGTACTCTTACTTTGACTACTGCCTTTGTATACTTTTGTTATACAGTAGCTGTATATTTTTCATTAGAATCCCATTTGCAAGGGCACATCCAAAATGAATCACTTCAGCTCAGGGCTTTGTTTCTGAACAAAGTAAATATGTCTTTTAATAAAGAAATGTAAGATTCATATTCAGTACAAATGATGTGGTATCATAATGGAGATGATACATTTCAGGATGTAACATCCTTTAATTTCTTGCTTGTCTGCATATTATTCATTTGAAGGTTTATCACCCAGACAATCTTTACAGAAGTGGTGGAGGTATCATCCTTTAATTTCTTGCTTGTCTGCGTATTATTCATTTGGAGGTTTATCACCCAGACATTCTTAACAGAAATGGTGGAAATTTCTTAAGATGTCCCTAGAGTAGAAAAGAGGAAAAATCTGTTGGTTGTGATTTGTCTGTTAATGAATAAGAAATGGCTATTTTATGCATTTATGTTAACCACAGAGTCAATACCAGCAAAGTATAATTTAGTGCTTTGAAACATTATTTTATGAGTATGACAACTGAAACCAAATAATTTTCTTAAATGGACATACATAATTCATCTACTACTGTGGTTAGATGATTAAAAGTAAAGTCTATTGGGCACACGGCTAAAACCTCTTAGCATCTATATTTCTCAGTGAAAATAACATATTGTGAAGTACGTTTCAAACAATAATTCTTTACATTTAAGAAGATACCACTTGAACTGTAGTTCTTAACACATGCCAAAGAAGTGAGACTTCTATCTTGTTTTAAATGTGATTCATTACAAACCATTATATAAATAGCAGATGAGTTATGACTTTAGAATCAAATGAGTCATTTTGTTAAAATATTTGAAAGAGCCAATTACTTTAAACAGAGATGAAGAGGTAATTAACATTGGGCTTAATTAGGCAACTAAACTAACATTTTTATAACACAGCCAGCAAAATTCTGCATAAGCAAGATACATACATATATACTTGCAAAAGATGGTAAAACCACAATACATACTTGCTTAGTTAAGTATTATTTTAAAATTCACTCAGATTTTTTACTTATTTATTTTATTTATTAATTGACCCAGTATTTGCATAGGTTTGTGCTGAATTCCTCAGAGCTGCTCTTAGTTTTGCCACTTCATCTGAAAGTTACAGAGAATCTGCTGCGCATCTATGCTTTGTTATTTTTAATGTTAGTGAAGTTAGTGAAGTTTAAACATTTATAAGTGTGGATTTTTTTACTGAAGTGGTAGGTTTTAATGTGATTGGATGTTTTTTGGCACATGTGACTAGGGAGAGGGTTATTTAATTTGGAAATGATTTGCATGTTTTTATTCTGAAGAAGTCTTATGTTATACTCAATGAAAGCATTAATTATTTTTTGTGACAATAAATTCTATTAATGGTTGGTCTTCTTTGGCTGGTTTCTTGCCTTTGGATTTTGGTATAGCCTTTGTTCCCAGTTCAGCAGTTTGGTATGTCTTCCTTGGATTTTGAAACTGGAAAAGGAGACCGTTGTAATGCAACACAAGATGAACTGGTGAGGAATTTGGGTTTACTTACCCAACTCATTCAACAGTCTCCAAACAAATTAAACATGCAATGGTTACTTTCCCTACCGGAGCACTTAGTAATACTTTGCTTCTTTCCACTATTACACCAGGACAAGGTAATTCCCATTTAGTTGACTATTTGTCCAGTGGGAAGCTGAGCAAGTTTCTTTGGGCTTACAGACATTTGGCACTAATGCACAATGCACTAAATTAACAGCTTGGTTTAATAAATCCTTTTCCTTTAGTGAACCTGGTATTAATGGAATGGGGCTGTGAAACAATGTATTTTGAAGGTAGAGCACACTATTCTTAAGTGCTGTAAACTTCAGTTGGAAAATGGCATTAGGTTGAAAATAGTGCACAAAGGATTGAGAAAATGGAATTTTCAAATGGGTTAGAACCACATAACGAACTGCATAGAGGCTTTGAGTTGAAGGAAGTGCTTATTAAGCCAACCAAAGAATGACTGACAACCTTATACAAAATGCTATTGTGCTGGATAGTAACATTACTAAAGATCTTTTATTTGGTCAGCACAAGAACTTTTACTACAACATTTTCACTAACTTTGATAAAACCACAAATGAAATTAAGGCTAGAAAAGAGAAAAATTAATTTGTGACCAGACCGATTACCAGAAACAGACTGCTTACCCTTTACCCAATGATTCCTATTTGTTTGGCCAGAATAAAAATAATTCTACCAATCAGGTCCCTGAAGAGACCATTTACCAGGAAGACCATTATTCCCCTTCAGAAGCAGCACCTCCGAGAAGCTTGGCACGTATTTAGACTTAGAAACAACAACAAGAGGAAGGACAGAACCACCATCACAATAAATAGTGGAGTTTTTACCAGAATCAGGGATGTGGCTGGGTGAGGAAGAGATATTAAATAACTCTTTAAGTCTTTTTAGTTATTTGACTTTACCAGAAGAAAACTTGGGGCTGGTTATAACTGCGAATTTTAAATGTGACATTTTTCTTTATAATTATACAAATGATGAGTATGGTACTGATTTTGCACATTTATTGTATAAAGGTTTTACCTTTGTGCCTACACTTTGGTCTAGTATAGACAAGTTGGTTATAGACTTTAAACTCTACCTGAGAAAGTTGAACTTTAAACTTCTTTTTAAAGACAAAAACAGTGATTTGGGACAGAATGCCTTGGCTCGTAAAAGTTTATTTAACCCACCCCTTTTTCTAGTTTTGCTACTATTTGAAAAAATGTGTAATTTTTGATTTTAGAAAATTATTGAATACCAAAAATCACTAATGGTGATAGTAATCTTACTTCAAGTGAGTGGTTATTACTAGAAAAGTTATGTAGCGACAAAAACATTTGGGTTATAAAACCTGATAAAGGGGGTGGGGTTATTATGAGTAGAACAGATCATTTGAACCAGATAAATCAACAGGTTTTAAATGATGACTTTTATGAAGAGGTTTCTTTGAACTATGTGAATGGTATTTGTCAGCGTATTGAGTATGTGTTACAGAATATGTTGACTCAGGGGCAGATTAATGCTGAGGATTTTTATTTTCTTAATGCAAAATATCACACAATACCTTCCATTTTTGGTATTCTAAAGGTCTATAAGGACCCGATGGATCCACCTATGAGGTCAATAGTGGATACTGGGAAATCAAAGACACATCCCCTGGCCATGTTTTTTGATGTTAAACTTAAAAATTATTTAAAGCCTTTTGAACATATTTGTCAGGATTCATGGGATTTTTTTAAATAAGCTTAAAAATGTGTACTTTTCTGAGTCAATGATTTTTCATACTGTGGATCTGGTAAATCTCTTTAATGTTATACTCCATGTAGAAGAGTTACACTTATTTTATGATTTTTTTGGTGGCAACTACTGATTTTGAAAATGAGATTAACACACTACATACCCTTATGGAAATTGTTTTAACCCACAATTTTGTGTTTTTAGATGGGCAGTATTACCTACAAAAAAGGGAGTAGCAATTGGAGCATCTTGTACCCCCATTTTTACAAATATCATCATGCTACTATGGGAAAAAAAATACATTTTTAACAAATTTCGACCATCCCCTTGGTCACTATACATCCGTTACCTGCATAACATCTTTATTGTGTGGGAAACAGGTTTAACTGAGTTAGAGCTTTTTGTACAATATTTGAATGGTACTTCCAGCTTTTTGAAATTTACACACTCTTATAATTCTTCACACATTAGTTACTTGGACGTTGACATCAGCAAAGATAGTATTCAGCAAAGAATTACTAGCAACTTTTTTAGAAAAATTTCATATTCGAGAAGTATGTTACATTATGATAGTTGCCATCCGGAGTTTCAAAAGAAGGATATAGTAAAAGGCCAGTTTATTCGATTGACACATATGATCTCGGATGATGAAGCTTTTTTGAAAGAGAGCGATATATTGATGTCTATGTTTACAGCTAGAGGGTACCCTTCAAGTTTAGTAACAATTGCTTATGAGGAAGTTAAAAATAAAAGAGAAAGTGGAATTTATGCTTCCATACTTAGATCTCCACACACTCTTATTCCTACCAAAGTTGATAGAGAAGAGAGGTCTAAATTTGTAGACAGTTTTGAAACTAAATTTACTGTTGATATTCCAGGTATAGGTCATAAATTGAAGTCTAACTGGAACTTTTTTCCTGTTTTGATAATGTAACTGATACTTTAGGTTTAGAGTCCAGGATGCTATTTAAGAAAGGAAAGTTATTGAAACAATACATGGAAAGGCAAGATACAGCGATGGCTTGTACCTTTACTAGTAAAAGAAAGGGCACCTTTAGGTATGCAAAAACATACTAGAAAAGGATGTGTTGATAAATGGTGTTAGGATTTGTCCTAAATTCTGTTGTAGCTGTAATACCTCAGGTATTGTGCACCTTGCCCAGTGTCAGAACTGTACCAGCTTTTATGTGGGAAAAACTAAATGAAAATTTAAAGACAGAATTTACAAACACTTCTGAGAAATTAGAAATAAGAAAGAATCTAATGCCCTTTATAGACATGTCCTGTTTTTTGGCTTGGGCATGATTGTAAACAACAATAGAGATAGTCTGTGGGATGATTTATTAAAGCTTTTCAAGCTTAGGTGGCAAATTAAATCAAATGCATTGTCCTATCCAGGTTTAAATGATGGAGTTTCTTTAAGTAGTGTATTAAGACTATGTTTATATGATGATTGATTATTATCCACATTTATGCTTTTTTATTATTTTTAATGTTATTGAAGTTTAAAAGTTTATAAGTGTGGATTTTTTTAATGAAGTGGTAGGTTTTAATGTGATTGGATGCTTTTTGGTACATGTGACTAGGGAGAGGTTTATTTAAATTGTAACTGGTTTACATGCTTTTATTCTCAAGAAGTCTTATGTTATACTTGAAAGTGCTTAATTATTTTTTGTGACAATAAATTCTATTAGTGGTTGGTCTTCATTGGCTTGTTTCTTGCCTATGGATTTTGGTATAGCCTTGGTTCCCAGTTTGGCAGTCTGGTATGTCTCACTTAGATTTTTTGCTTATTCATTTATTTTATTTATTACTTGACCCAGTATTTGCGTGGATTTGTGCTCAATTCCTCCGAGCTGCTCTTGGTTTCATTACTTTGTCTCATAGTTACAGAGAATCTGCTGCAGCTAAAGCCGCCTGCTGCTAAAAGAATGAAAATAAGTAGTATTTTGGACTTCCGCTGATTATCGTTTTACTGTATTACATGAGAATCCTATATTAATTGTTACATTTCTTGCACTTTAGTACAGTTTCAAAGCTAAACTGTTTCCTTTGCTACTGTAGTACCTTATTACATTGTATCTGCTAGTTTTAAAGGTCTGTAGTATCTAGATTGTGTGGTTTCCATGCTCTTGAGCTCTAAAACCAGCATTTTTAAATTAAGAGGGTTTTCTGACTGTACTCTTAGGTTTGCTACAGCATGCGCCTACCATATCTGAGTTTGAAGCTACTGGATGAAAGCTTATTGTGTGTTTTCCTGATTGGTCTATAGGCCTTGTTGTTTGTAAAACTTCTTTTTCTGATTCTATATAATCCCAGTCTTTGTGTGGGTTTGTGCTGAATTCCTCAGAGCTGCTTTTGCATTGGCTGCTTTGCCTGAGATTTTCAGAGAGTCTACTGCATCTAAAGCCATCCACTACAAAAAGAATGAAAGTATGTAGCATTTTGCAGTTCTGCTGTTTATTTTTTACTGTATTTCATAAGAATCCTGTATTATCTATTGATTTCTTGCACTTTAGTTGAGTTTCAAAGCTGAACTGTTGCCACTGTTGCTCTAGTACTTAATTACATTGTAGCTGCTAGTTTTACAGGTCTGTAATATCTAGACTGTGTGGTTTCCCTGTACTTGAGCTCTAAAACCAGCATTTTTACATTAAGGGAGTTTTCTGACTATACCCTTGTGGCAGAAGTGTGCTGTAGCATACCTATCTGAATTGCTGGCTACTGGCTGAAAGTTTATTGTGTGTTTTCCTGATTGGTCTGTAGGCCTTACTGTTGTAAAACTTCGTTTCCTTATTCTATATGAGCCTAGTGTTTGAGCTAGGCTGATCTCCCTACAGCGGCAGCTAGCAGTGCCCTGTACAGATGCAAATGCTTTCATATTAAAATTTCACTTAGACTAACCATCTCTTCAACCTTCTCCAGTCCCTTTTTTACTCTAGGAGTATCCAAGCTGTGTGCAGAGCTACATGGCCTTGTTGGATTGCTACAGTCACACTGAGTATAGCACCCATTCTTCATCTTTATGCCATCATCCCAGTACAGTCAAATCTACCCAATCTTCTCCCTGATTAAACCCATAGTAAAAAGTTGAAAACATGGATAGGCACTATCCTGATATATCTGTGGCCAGCCTGGTGGACATGGGCATCCTGAGGGAATGTAGCAATGGTTTCATGCATACTGAAAGCCACTTAAACCTGAAGCAAACACATTATGTGATGGATATAGGTACATTATGAAAATTTAAACATGACTGTCACATACTGACAAATCAAATGACAAACAGGATGTCAGCACACTCACACCATTTCCCTCACTAAATAAGGTCTCGACTCATAAGTCCACATATGCAGAGGTACTCACAAGTAACTTACCAACACCTCAGAGGCCTCCCAAACACTGCCCTCAGAAACCACATGCAAATAACACCAAGTCAAATGCCATCCACTACATGCAAAAATATACATCACAGTGTCTCCACAAGCAAAATCCTATAGCAAAACACCACACATTCAAACATCTTCATCATAGAAGACTCTATCATGAGACACATGGACTCCCTCATCACCAGTTTGGATAAAGATAGGGTTACAGTCAGTTGCCTGTCAGGAGCCAGAATTTTTCAGATCACCCAGGCACTCAGGTCACTCATCCACAAGTACCAATATGGCTCATAGTCCATGTGGGTATGACTGACATGAAATGTACCTCCCTAGACTATATGAAGAGAGACATGATGGACTTCTCTGAATATGTGTCATAGGCAGGTATAAGCCTTTCATTGAGCAACATTCTACCCTCACCAATAATTATATTACAATACAAACAGAAAATTATTATTGACTATAGTAATTTGCTTAGCTACTGCTGTCATTCCAAGGGGATCCAGTATTTGTCTGCCTGGGATGACATGATTGACAGACCACACTGTTTTGCCAGTGATGGTCTGCACTTGTTGCTGCTAGACTTTCAAAAACTGGCCAAGGCATTAGCCACCCCTATAGTGCCTTTTTTAAGCAGTGCCAAACCAACAAACCTACAAATGTAACAAACTCTTCTAATGCCAAGCTGAAGGTACTACTACTCAATGCTAGGAGCTTTAAAAAGAAACTATACTCCCTGGAAGCTCTCCTTGCCTTGGAGGATGCTGACATCTGTGCAGTTACAGAGATGTGGTTCAAGGCTGCAGAAAGCACCCCAGCAATGTAAGGTTACAGTGCCTGTCGCACATTCATACCAGTTTCTGAAAAGGAAAAAAAAAAACAAAAGAAGGAGATGGTTCCATTTACATAAAAAAATCATACCTCAGGATTGGTCAAGTAGGATGACTTGCTTGAGGTACTCCAGGTCCAGTTGACCATAGACAAAATTCCCAGTCATATCATCGTTAGCTCCAGGCCCCCAGCCATGCACCAGAAGACCACTTTGCATAGCTGAAGTTACTGGAATTACTTAGCATTCAGCCCAACACACTACTCAAGGGTGATTTAAACTACCTCTCCATAAAGTGTGAAACATACATGACCACTAACATGCAGGCTCAGAGATTTCTGGAGTTTGTCTTTGCAAATGCTATGGAACAACATGTCTAATTTCCCACTAGAGGCTCAAATATCTTTGACATAGTGTTTATTTATTTATTTAGTTATTTGTTTATTTATTTGACATTTGTTAACTGGGTTAGTCCAGCTGGGCCAGAAGCCCATTTTCAGTGGAGAACTAAGGAGAAAAGCTCCATGGCAATTACATGAATAAATTCACAGTATGATAGAAACATATAATCTAAGTTATACACGGTAGTTATGGTGATAAAAAAACAAGTATAATTTAGCATAGTCAATACAGTTTCCAGGTATTACAATTGAAAGAAAGCAGCATCTTTGACTGTGTACAATATATATTTACAACTGAGTAACAAGTAGTACAAACATACAGATATAGTGTAACCCCCAGAATAATGTCATCATTGGTAAGATCTGATCATAAATCAGTCTCCTCTGAAATAATTGTAATGGTAGAACCCCCCCCCATCAAACCCTAAAACACTAAAGAAATTTTCCAAGGCAAATTACATTCTATTAAGTGATAGCATAGGGAATTTCAAAGCTTCCCCAACCCCCAAAACATGGATGTCTATGCAGACGTATACACAAATCCTCTGTACAACCACTTAAACAAATGCATAGAAATAGCAGTACTTGATTGAACTAAATCAAGGTCTAGCCAGAAAAACAAGTCATCCTGGTGGACCCCTGGCATAAATAGACTATACAACAGTAGGAAGAAATTTCTATCTAGAAGTTAGAGGGAGGTTGCACAATACAGAAAGAAATCCTTCATTAGCCTCAACAGGAAAGTCGGGGAACTAGTTAAGTCTTCAAAAGCTTAATATCAGACTTACATAGCCTCTGAAGCAAAGAATAACCATAAAGTATTTTTAGTTATGTCCAAAATGTTAAGGGAAACACTCAACAATGTGTTGAGCTGACTGTAGATAGCAGTACCTATATTCAGCCAGAAGAAACAGCAAACCTGCTGGCTGAAAAATTCAGCTGATATTTCACCCCCCTCATCACCTTCAGTCACTCCCCATGAAATACCCCCTACTGTTCCTTTGCCTGCTATCGCTAAAAGAACAGGTCATCATTGTGCTCCCCAAAGCTAGAAACACAGCATAAATTGGCCCTGACAGAATCTCAGGGTGCCTGTTAAATAGCTTGAATCAGGACCTAGCAGACCCACTTAGATGTCTATTTAACCACAGTTTCCAGACAGGCTTTGTTCCAGTAGAGTGTAGGGACAGCAACAGCCATCCCTCTGCACAAGCAGGGACCATCAATTGATCCAGGAAACTACCAACCCACAAGTCTGACTAGCCTCATATGCAAGACTATGGAGAGTGTAATCATGGACTTGATTAACAATGACATAGGAAATCTCCAGACTCTAGACCCAACACAGTTTGGCTTCATCAAGGGCAGGTCCTGCCTGTTCAGTCTGGTGGACTTCTTTGAGAAGGTCACTAAGTTCCATGGGTGAGGGTATGTCAGGGCATACCATCTACCTTGACCTGGACAAGGCATTTGACACAATACCCCTCTTGGGTATTATAGATAAACTCAAAATTGTGTATAAACCTTTACTTCACCAGATGGATAACCAAATAGCTAATGGATAGGACAGTTGTTATTAGAATGGGGGGAATCAACATCCAGCAAGAGGCCAGTCACCAGTGAAGTACAGCAGGGCTCACTGCTGGGCCTCCACCTGTTTGGGATATACTTCTCAGATGTCATGGGAAATGTAGATGGCCTTTGGCTGACCAAGTTTGCTGATGACTGCAAGTTGAGGGCAATCACTGACTGCCCAAACTATGTTGATATCTTACAGAAAGGACTGATGCAGACCAATGATTGGTGTCAGAGCCATGGCCTCAAACTAAATGCAAAGAAGTGCTTAATAATACCCTTTGCAAAATCAAATACCCTTGAAAATTACAACATTGATAGCATTCCCCTAAGAGTGGACACATGTCGAGAGATCTGGGTATTCAGATAGATAGTAATCTGAATTTTGACCACCATCTATCCATGGTGGTAAGGAAATTATTCTATGTGGCTCAACTTATAAGTAAGAGCATGGCATCCAGATCTAAGGATGTCATAGTACCACTGTACTTGGCCCTTATCAGACCAATAATCAAGTACAATCCACCTTTTGGCCTGTACCTCAGCAGGTGCTTGCAACAGTTGGAGCATCCTCAGAGGTTCTCATGAAAAAAATACAGGGTATAACCAATGCATCATATGCGGACTGATTAAAAGCCCTATCACTGTATTCAGTTTCCTACCAATTACTGAGGGGTGATCTGTTGCATACTTGCAAAACTAACTGCACAAGGTTTACCCACTCCAAGGATCTAAACCTGATCTCTAACATGAATAGATCATGCTTGAGAGACAGATATGTGTCCCAGAGATTGCCCCTCCATTTGGATAGGCTTCCAATTTGCGTGAAGCAGACCTCTTCCCTGACCATCTTCTAGTGCAATCTGAACCAATGGATGGGAAATCACAAATTCACTCCTGGGGTGGTGCCCATATCCGTTATGGACAGAGGCAGTCTGTAAAAGCTGTCAAAACCCTGCTTGTTGACCCTTGTGATCTTTCCTCTAGGGATAGAAAATCTGGTTATGCTAGGTAAAACTGGCTAAGCTTGTTAGGGCTCTTGAACCATTACTGTAGTAATCTTATGAGCCTATTACTGGGAAAGTCTGATTAGGTAAGAGACTATTTTCAAACAGGCCTGGGGGAGAAAAGCTCCAAAGTATTACAAAACAGTTTAAGAACAATCATTTTACAGTCTTCAAAAGTAATGCAAAACAAATCTACAGTTTAAATAATGATACCAAATTAGATATAATATGAAAACATTGGTTAAGAATAGATACAAGTTATATGACAGTGATTTAATATTTAGGGAAGTTTTACCCAGTTTATAGAGAAATTAAAGGTAAATTAGTATAATACAAACAGGAAATGCAATATGAAGTGAGAGTAAAGCAGGCTTATGGTACATAATAGAGTGAAAGTCAGGGGAGAGAAATTGATAGAAGTAAAAATTGCTAGAAGTAAGGAAGGGAGTGAAGATGGGAGAGTAAGGAGCTGTAAGATATGAACAGGTAATTGTTCACATTTAGAAATATAGTTTATCCAGCAAGAACAAACACAACTTTTGGCTTATGTGCTTTTTATCTTCACTCCTGTCCCATTCTTAGTTATCCCTCTGGGTTTTGAACTGCAATATGTTTTGAACATTATATATTTGCCTATGATGCAAATGGAAATAAAATGAGTACCAGAGTCACAATGTGAGTAATGTGTGAACTGGGGACACTGATGGAAGAACACTGCCTTCATACAGTAGCAGTATCAGAGGCTTGGTACACAGAAAACCACAACACATATATAACATACCATGATACCTAGCTTGCAGGGAGGGATGCTGTGGATGAAACAGTAGGTGGTGTATCCCTGTAGTTAAGGACACAAATGCATACATGGAGCAGAGGGGAAGCTCATTTTAACAGTAGACAGGAAGTGGTAAGATAAGCCACAAAGGAGGTGTATACAAAATCTTTATTCACGGACAGGAATGAGGCAAAAAAATGACATATGGTGCTAATACTATGGACGAGAATGGGTAGGCATGGTTGATTGGGGATTTTAATGCTTTTGAACTGGAAAACCATAGGTGCGACCTCATCACCAGTCACAGTTACCACCATGGACTCAATGACTGCCTGTAACAGTCTTCTTGTACCAACTAGTGACTACCTCACAAAGAGTAGGGTTGCTTTATTCACATTTTATTTCATAATATATATTTCATATAATTTTATCATAAGTATTCCCACTGTTCTATTCTGTACATTAGACAAAAGACTGCAACATTTTTCTTTTATCCCTCATACTTTCTTCTACGGCCATCTTCATATTTCAGCTAGAACCTTTTCATTGTCATTTTTTTCTTCTTATATATAATAATTCAGTACACCTTCGTTTCCACATTACCCAGATTGCCACAAATAATATTTTATCTCATTTACCAATATTACATCTGTCAACATTTTCATGCTTCCAGTATAAAATTGCATTCATGTTGATATTTCTAAATCTTTACCATCTGTACTAATTTTTAAACTTCCCCAAAGGATTTAGATTTTATACATTCCAAATCTCTTCCAGATTACATTCAGCTCACATTCTTTCATCCATAATTTTATTTATTTTATTTTGAATTTGTTAACCAGGGTAGAGCGCTGATCCCATCGGACCTATTTCATTCTCAACCAGGGAGTAACCCCAATGTATTCATTGACATTATACACAGAGCAAATGACCAAATAATTATTTGCAAAGTGAATATCAGCTTTGATTTGACGGCATAAAGACAACAGCTACATGACATTATAGACACAGTAATTGAGAAAACACAATAAAAACATGTATTATATACAAAGTGGATATCAATGTTTGTATGCTGAAAGAATTGCAATGAATAGTAGCATCAGAACAAGTCATGTAGAGAGAAGTAAGCTAGGAGGAGGGTAAAGAGAGACAGAGAGAGCAGGTGCATTTTCCTAGAGTATTGTAATGTGCTTTTATTTCTGACTGGAAAATGCGGCAAAAGAAATAATTTTTAAGAAAAGAAGGGAGAGAGTCCCACAGTTTAGGACCAAGGAATGACAAAGTATCACCCATGCAATGAAGCCTACTTTGGGAGCTTTAGAGGGGAGGACCTGGGTGGTTAAGATTTCTAAGGTCTTATGTTTGGTGGATGTTTGAATATTCTGGAGGCTAGTGGGGTGAAGGTCTCATTCTTGATAAGCTTAAACATTTGAGAGGTGAGTAGAAAGTCGTTAAATTTTTTTACAGGTAGCCAGTTAGCTTTTTCAATGGTTTTGCAATGGTGTTCATTTCTTGAGGAAAGAGTAATGAATCTGCATTTCTTTTAGAACTCAAGAGAGGAGAGAATATAAAAAATGAGCTAAGCCAGTAGTATTATATCTATCAAATAATTTATATATAGTATTAGAATATAGATCTTTAGCCTTTTTTAATATGAAGAGTTTGATTCATTTGATTCATTTTTATGCGTGTAGTCCATGTGGAGAGGGAAATTTAGGAAGGGGCACAACCAAATCCCTTATTTTTATTTTATTTTTATTTATATTTGTTTACTGGGGTAATGCACTGATCAATATTCTTAACAACTTTATTGAATTATCGCTTAAGACATAGTCAAACATACATTTATTACAAAAAAAACAAAACAAAAAAAGTAAGTTTCTAGCAGTTACATAATATATAAATAACATTATTCTTTTTTGTATACTATCAGCACCACAATTATATATAAATTGCTCTATTCTTCTTCTCTTCTAAATCCTTCTTCTTCTTCAACATTTTTTCTGCATGTATTGTTCCCACAGTTTCCATTTTTTCCATGTAAAGTGTTTCTACCATTTTCTAAAGATCCCACTTCCAGTTCTTTTATCTTTGTTACAATATTCAATATTTCAAATACAGTAAATGTAGACATTAGCCTTTTTTTTTTTTAACTTTTTTTTGGCAAAAAAAAAACTTTAACAAGAGGCCATTTCTATGTCTAGGCAATTCAAATCCTGTATCCCAGCTCAGAAGAACCATTTCCTTAGTTACACCCATTTGCTCACCCAAAAGTTCTGACAGAGTACTTTGTAGGGAATTTTTAAAGTTTGCCAACTAATTACACTCCCAAAACACATATTCCCAGTTACCTGTTTCTTCCCCATCACACATCTCTTATTTGCCATCTACCTGTGGAAATATTTTTTGGAGTATAAAGTGTCATGCAAATACTTGCAAAAAAAAATCCCAAAAAATCTAGAGTTTTGCATACTTGAAGCCAGCAATAAAATATCCCATTATTGCCTGCCTTGTGAATTGCTTATCCAATCTCTTCCCAATCTTTTCTAACCTCCTCTGATTGATTACTATAGTTATCATTTCATATTTTATATGCCCTACCAATTATTCCTTTTTTAACATCAATGTCCATTCTACTGCCAGGGCAGTCTTTTTTTAATATTTCCTATATTACTTTTTTTGTCTATACTTTGACAGGGAAGGCAGTCTCTAGCCTGCAGTCCAATATTTTCATGATAATCCCTTTCCACTTTGAATGATAGCTTTCTGTTTCTGTTATGTATATGAGCCCTAATTGTGTAGCTCTTAAATATCCCTTCAAATTTGGAGATTCTAGACCACATTGTTCTATTGGAAGTATCATCTTGTCCCATTTGACCCTTGCCCTCTTCCCTTGCCAGATAAATGCCTTCAACTCTTTATTAATGATTATCCACAATTTCTCCTCAGGTGGATAAAAATAAATATGCCTGACCTGTATAAAACTAAAGGGACTGAAAATGTTTTCAGTGTGTGTATCTTGCTATCCATAACCATAAACAAAGACTTCCAGTTTCTCATTTTTTGTATTATCTTTCGCCTAGTCTCTTCCCAGATATCCTTAGCTGCCATAATAGAAAACTATTAATTCATGATTCTAAATACTTCATTTTATCATGTCTCCATAAATATGGGCATTGCTGAACTAATTCATGTGGGGGTCATAGTTTACAGCTACAGCCTTTGTTTTACTTTCATTAATTACGCTGAGATGTCCTTTCCTGGTTTTCTCAGATACAAAATACTATTGTCTGCAAATAAAGCCAACTTTTCTTGATTACCATTTCATGTATCTCCTTGAATTTTCTGGGTTCTTTGTTTTCTTTGCCAATGGCTCTAAATATAAAGTAAATAACAAAGGAGAAAGAGGAAAACCCTGCCTGGTTCCTCTGTTCAGGCACAACTTATGAGAGAGGAACCCTCCCAGTTTAATTCTTGCCTCTGATCCCTAATATAGCCAACGAGTTAACCTTATTATTGTATCAGGGGAATGCAAATGCTTCCACTGTCCTAGCTTACTTTGGTAAATCTTTTTTTCTGCATCAAGACCTCTCAGCAATAGCAGTATTTTTTTACATTCTGCTTCCCTCTGTATCATTGTTGTTCTATCAGTGTTGTGAAATGTTTGCCTTCCCTCCAGGAAACCACATTAATACATGTGTATCAGTTTTGGAAACACTTTTGCCATTCTTTTATAGACATGAGAGCTTTATAATTACAGTTTAAAACTGAAATATGTCTATATGAAACTGGATCTGATGGATCTTTACCATATTTAGGTATTACAGACACTACAGAATTCTTCCAGGATGTTGGTGCTTCCCCTCATGTTAAACTACTGTTAAAACCTTCCATATCTTTATTACTTTCTTCCCTACTAGCTTCTAAACTTCCACAGGAATGCCATCTACTCCTGTTGGTTACATGCAGATTGATGATACATCACCATTTTTATCTCATCTCGTGTCTTAACTAGTAATTGCTGAACCTCATCTACCTCTAACCTTGGTATACTTGAATCTTCCATAAATGTTTCCATTTGTGTTCTTTCTTGATTTCTAAATGTCTCTGCTTTGTACAAATTTTCATAAAATTTTTGAAATATCTCTAATACATCTAAAGGATCTCTGATTATTTTTCTTGTTATATGCTCCCTATGTTTGGCAACAACCATTTTTACTTTCTGTTGCCTAAATCATTGTAAAAAAGTTTTGTGATCTGGAGTTATTATAAAAAAAAAACAAAGCAAAAAAAAAAAACCTGCTCAACAACAATCTTTCTAAACTCATGTATATTATTCAGGTACTCCTTTATTTTCTCTCCTCTCCTCTCCTCTTCTTTTGTCAGATTCCCCTTATTCTGCAATACTTTAACATGTGTTATCCCCTCTAAATAATGCATGTTACTTCTTAACCATATCTCTTTTGTCTTTTAATTCTACCCTGTTTTCAAACTCCAGTTTAATTTTATCCCACTCTTTAGCTATAACATCTGAGGAAATTTCTACCTTTTTTAATAACTCTTAAACAGTTTCCACTACCCACTTCTTAAACTCCTCTTTTTAACAGGTAGGTGGGGAAGCACCAGTGTCTCATTTTATTTCATTACCCTGCATTTTTATCTTATTTTTTATTGGTAAATTGATCTGAAATAGTTACTTGATGTGCGTCAAAGCTTTCAATTAAATGCACATGTTCCTGTGAAATGTAATTTCTGTCTAGTCTACACCAGTTACTGTAACGTGGGAAATAATATGTAAATTCTCAAAAAATTCTTACCACTGAATTTATGTCTTCCATACAAATATTTTCATAAATTTCTTCAGAAATTGACTCTATTTTGTTATTTATGTCCTTCTAGGTCCCCCAGATACATTCTGAATGTTACAAACCAAGTTCTAGTCCCCACCTATAGGTAATATTTGGTGTTGAAAGCTGATTATTTCTCCCAGACTTTTCTTAAGTTCCATAATAGAAGTTTTAGGTAGAATATAAATGCATGCCATCATAATCCTCCTCCCTTGACAATAGCCACTTACTACAACACATATGCAATTATTATCTTTCCCCCATCCTCTATCACTATTGGAGCTCCTCTAGCAATTAGTATAAGTGGTCCTCTTTTCCTTTGTCCCTGATATTCTTCTGAATATCTATCCTGAAATCCTTTCTTAATCAAATTTGCATTCTCATTTCTTTCCAGGTGTGTCTTCTGTAGCATTGCTATTTACACTCTATACTTCTTAATATAATTCAATACTCAGAGCTCTCAATACTCATTTTTATTGAGCTGCTTGCCCTTCTACCTTTTAATTGTATGTGTTCCTCAACAAACAATGCCCACAACTCTTGAGATTTATTTCCTGGAACTGCAGTTAGCTGGTCTCCATGGAAACATAACAGAAAGTACAACTGCCCTCAGCTGCAGACTTCTCAAATCACACTGAACATTTATTTGCTAAAGGAAACATTTTCATTGCATTCACAGTGTTCTCATTTTAAAGACTAAACAAAAAACTTGTTTTTCTTTTGTTTTTGCATTTAGCCAAGGGAATTTATTCAGCCAACATACATAACATATGTTGTAATCAGTGTACCTTTACACCCCAACCCCCACCCCAACAGCCCAAGATTACAACATATTAACTTAAACATGCTTTTGTCCAACTTTTCTCCTCCTTTTACATTGTAATGCCTACATCTCTTAAAACTAAAAAAGCAAAGTACTTGTTTAGTTTAGTATCTTTATCACATACAGCAATCACTGAAACCTCTGACTGCATACTACACAAATCTGCTTTACTATATAATATGCAATTTATATCATGAAATGCTTTATACAAATACTACTAAGAACAAAAAATGTTTTACTTACTGTTACTCATTTTTTTTTATTTTAATGTCCTTTCAAACATTAACAGCATGAAGTGGAGTTTATATTTTTAGTCCTCACACAGCTTTAACAAAGTCAGCAAAAGTCCAATCTTTCTTAGCCACTTTTTCTTGTAGAGCCACATTTCACAAATGTGATTAATGCTTTATAGTCTCACATTTATTCACTAATTTCACCGTTGCTGTTTTTTTCCTCTTTGTGTCCATCTTCCAACCCCAGACTCCAGTTTAAGTCCAAAGGTACTCCTGATTCTTCTAATCAACTCCTGTGCCTTTTTCTGTGTCTCAGGAATTTTCCTTTGGAACATAGGAACATATTTCACTGGCAAAGTCTCTCTATGAGCTTTGTTATCAGAAGTATGAGAAGCAGAGTCTCCTTCTGTGTGATGGCTCACATTTTGGTGGGCAAACTTTTGCATTTCCTCCATAACCTGTTCTGCATCAAAACATGTCTGATCCTCCAGGAAAAAAAATATTCTGAAGACAGCTGGATACAGCAGCTTGAAACTCACAGCTGTCTCTCAACATTCCCTGATTGTTGGGATTAATTTGCTTCTCTTCTATCTGGTGTACAGTGAATAATCATTTTCCATGAACACTCTGCTGTCCCCAGTTTTTAATACTTTGCCCTTCTGCTGCAGTTTTGTTAGGATCATCTCTTTTTGTTGGCATGATTTAATCTGTACTAATACAAGTCTTAGATACTTTCTTATGGTCAGATGTGGAGCATACACATGATGTGTGCTTTCATTAATAAATCCTGCTATGGAATACAAATCCAGATGCTTATTTGTGCTTTCATGAAATTAATGCAGTCTGTTCCTTCCAGTTTGTCTGATACAGCACAAAATCTCAGGTTTTCTTTGTGTGCTCTGTCCTCTAACCCTACCAGTTTTTGAAACAACTCTTCTTAAAAAATCTAATATTCAGCCAGGGTTTTCTTGATTTTGACCTCTGATTTTTGAAGTGTTATCAGTTCATCTGAATAGCCATTTAAATCTTCTTACATTTTTCCACTTGTATGTTGAGTTGATATACTCCAGTGTTTCATATGTTTTTATCAACTATGAGCACATTTGATTTTTTTTTTTTTGTAAATTAGTAGAAGATATCTCTTGTACAAAAGCTAGAGCTTGAGCTGCTTTTTTGCAGAACATCTGCTGGATTCTTCCCAGTCAGTATTTTGTCTTCACCTTTTCTAGCTGATTTTCTTTCAGGTTATCTAACTTTTTTGTTGGCATACAGGAAATGTACTTACTAGCCAGTAACTGAATTTTACTAAAACTGGCAGAATTGTTAGCCTTTATCCCTCAGTTTCTTTTTTTGCACTTGGAGAACTGAAATTAAGCTGCTTATCAGTGTTCAGTCATTTCAGAAGTTTGCAAGCAGTGATCAATATTGACCAGTTTCTTGCACAGTCTGGAATAAAGTTACATTTTTAATAGTGTTATTCATATGATCGAGGATTTGCAGATGTCTGGAGATAGAAGCGAGCTTTTGCCCAGTACCAAAACACATTATTTTTGTTTTAGAGGAGTCAGGCAGTAATTGTTTGTAATTGACCCACTGAATAATATCATGAAAATCAGGCTGTAGTTTTTGTTCAAGAAAAGAGACAAAATGGTTGGAGCAGAATAGAAACACATCATCAGTATATAGCAGGAACAGAAGGTGGGTAAGCCAAAAGGGAGTTTGTTAATGTTGATAGAAAAGAGGAGAGGTAACAGGATAGATCTTTAGGGGGCAACTTTCTGAACCATGGCAGTGTGTCATCACTAATGCCAATTTTATTGAGATGGTGTAGGAGAATTGAATAATTGACAAGATCAAAGGCTCTGGTGAGGTCAATAAAAAATGTCTTCAGTTATTAGGACTTTGTCCATTCAGTGTTGTCACTGAGTGTCCAGATAGCTGTGAATGTACTGCGACCAGATTAAAAGCATGCTGCTTTTGAGAGAGAAGGTAGATATTGGTTAAGGTATTGAGTGAATTACAAGTAAAATTACAGAAATTTTCTTAAGGTTGGGAGAATAAAAATGGGCTTGAAGTCTGAGGGATTAGGCTTCTTTGGGAGCAGTTTTACAATGGCATTTTTCCAAATATTAGATATAATATTAAATGTAATAGACAGACTATAGATATGTTTCACTGGGATTATGACTTTGTCTCTACAATGATAAATAAGCCATGGATGAAGGTTATTTATACTGGGGGGAGTGGGGGCTATCAAGTTTAATCCTTTTGAATAGAGAGTGGATGTCCTTGTACATTATAGTTCTGAAGTAGAATGAAGAAATTCATTGTGGGGAGGTGAGGTGGCAGAGAAAGTTTAGAACTTGTTAGAGAAAGGGATGGGAAGGTTGCTGAAATGAAAAAGTTCATCAAAGACAGAACATTGAAAGGATGTGGAATTCTTGGAGGGAAGGTTATTCTGTTCTGTCAGATGGTTGACCTCTTTCCAGAAGGTTTTGTGTGATCTTATTTGTGAGATGTGGTATGATTTCATCAGCTGATTTTTATTGCAGCATACTGCTTGCTTGGTAAGTTTGGTAGCTGAGTGTAGCATTGCCTGTTTATGGTAATGGGATGTGTTTTCCAAGAATGCCATGCCTTGTCTCTGGGTTTTAGAAGAACTTTAAGTCTGTAGATTAGCTAGTTATTAGTTTTTGGTTTGCATAGTCTATGTAATACTGGGGAGCAGGGGTTTTGCAGGTGATTCAGTACAGAGGTAAATAGCTCAGCAGTAGTGTTAGCGTCATATGAATTCAGAACTGGTGACCAGTCCATTAAGGAGATGGCAGATTTAAGTTTGTTAATGTTATTCTGTGATCTATTAAGAGCTTTGAGGGCACTGATGATTGATATGAAAACTTTTAGGGCAGTGGTCACTGAAAGATGGGGGTTAGATAGTGATACTGACATAAGAAAAGGTTTGTTAGTTAATATGAGATCTAGGTGTGAGTTGCAAGATGTGTTGAGGGTGAGTCTAGTAGGTTGAGATGTGAGCTGGGTGAGGTTGAATTCTATCATAAGAATACTCAGGTATTGGAAACGGGACTAAGCAGGATGAGACTGAAGTCTCCAAGTACTATAAGATTTCTGATGCTATTTGTGGAGGAAATTATTTCTTTTCATATGTTATTAAATTTGTGGAATGTGGAGTTAGGTGGTAGATATGATATAGTGAGATGTATTATGGCATTTATTAGAGAAGGATTGGATACAAATAGCCATTTAGAATTATCTGTGTTAGTGTTTCCTTGTGCAAATAGTTGGAAGATTAAGTGTGATATGAACAGAAGGAGAGCTTGAGATCCTCATCTTGAGCCTGGTCTGGATTCAAAAGTGTAGTAGTAACCTGAGAAAATCATGTAAGGAAGGATTGTTAGCCTTAACCCAAGGCTCTGTGATAGCCACTAAATCAGACTTATATAAGGTAATAAAAGCATTAATCTGGTCTGCTTTGTTTCTTATACTTTATACATCAAGTTTGATACAAGAGAGTGGAAACGGACCTGGATTAGCTTTGAAGGTATCTCAAAAAAGTAGCAGGACTATGACTTGTGAAGTTTGTAGAGATATTTATGCAGGTGTAAAAGAAAATTATTAAATGATAAATGAGTGTGTGTGTATGTATGTATATATATATATATATATATATATATATATATATATATACATATATGTGTGTGTGTGTGTGTGTGTGTGTGTGTGTGTGTGTGTGTGTGTGTGTGCAAGGTGTTAGTAACTGAGGTAGTTGGAGTAATACGTATGGTAGGATATGGTAATGGAGGGAAGATGGAGGATATGGGTCTATTTTAGAAGACCGAAAATTTAAAACTGCGAACGCTCTAAAGACCGAAAATGCCGGACCTCAAAATGATTATTGTGGGGGACTGCACCCCCCCCCGCTAAATATATATATTCCAACTTCGAGATTGCACAACAGTGAGGAAAGGGCAAATATTCTGATCTTCACTGCATTGCGATCTCAAAAAAAAAACACTTCGAGGTCTGGCATTTTTGCTCTTTCGAGCGTTCGCGATTTTAAACTTCCGGTCTTCTAATATAAACCCAGAGGATATGTATGAGCTGGTTAACTTTGAATAAAGAGAATATAGTATAGTATTAAGTAAATTCACTCTTGTTTAATTTCCATAATTTCATTTTTCTGTCGTATTCTTTTTCTTCCAGCCTATCTGTATTTACATTTATTTGTTTTTTAACAGTCAATACTGTTTTATATCTTTCATGTAACATCTCTCCTAAAATCCAAAATAAATGCATTGATGCTGTGTTCCACTGACTTTTTTTATTTAATCTGCCCTCTTTAGTAATGTTATAAACTACATCCCTTCTCTTATTTTCCATTTATGTAGGAAACATATGTATATGCCAGTCTTCCTAAGATATTTAATATATACTTTTTTCTGAAAAGGTAAATAAAAACTTTTCCACCAAGCCAACACCCTCTAAATCCTTCTAGTATTACCTTTTTTTTTTTGTTGTAAATTGTATTTATTTCACCAAAGCCTGGACATTTCAGTTTAACTATAATCCCACCTTCTATAATAGAACCTTAAATCATATGATAACCTCCCTTACCCATCCTTTATTTATAACTAGAATAACTAAATCATCTGCTTCAGATAAACATAATGGTATTATAATTCTTTCTTTCATTTTTCCATCTATCTTCTCTCATATCAGTTGTATCCATCTGTACTATTGCATTCATTACTAATACAAATAAACACATACTTAATGGGCATTACTGTTTTACTCCTCTTGTAATGTATATTTTTAACTCATCCATCCATTTATCACAGTCTGTACCCATGTTTTATCATATCATGATTTTATTATCTTAATCATTTCTCTCCCATACTATAGGCTTTATGGCTTAGTCTATGGAATGCTTTAACTGCATCACAAGCCATTAATCTTGTCTTTATTCTCTTTTAAAATCATCTCTAGTAATTCCTTTGCAATTATTAAAATTTCTGTGGCTTCTTTTCTTTAATTCAGTAGACTCCTCATCTATTTCCTATTTTAATACTTTCTGTAGTCTTTTCTGTAAAATTTTCATAAATATTTTGTAATTAGTGCTTCCTAGGGTTATCAGCCTCCAGTGTTTTGTATCTGTTCTGTCATTATTTTTTTCATAGATATTTTATGATGCCATTGCAGGTTTTTTATATAAAATACCTTCCATCATCAATTCATTAAAAATATTTACTAAAATTATTTTTTCTTCAGCATTCATATTTTTAATATTCATATTTACTCCTCTCTGCGTTATTCTTACTTAAAATAAAAGGTCTAAAAACATCATGGGCATGTATGCCTAGGCTTTTATAGATCATTACAGATTAACAGCCTAGTAAGTAACTATTAACCTATGAACCTATATCCAAAACCATCCAAGCCTGGAGCTGTTTTAGTTTTACTGTCTTTTATCATTTTATCACTTTTTCTACTTCACATACTTTTTTGTTTTGTTCTATGAATTTTTTACTTTTTATATGTTGTCTTTATTGTCCATTTTTCTTTTCCTAGTATTTCTTTTTTCATACTTTTTACTTTTCCACAGCTTCCTTAATCTCTTTGTGTGCATTTTCTTTGCATTTTTCATCTATTATAATAACCATCTTTACTTCTCTCACTTTTGCTTCTTTCCTAAATATGGTGAGACTTTTACTTTTTTACTTGTCAAAAAAAAAATACCTTTGGCTAAATAACATCCCCTGGGATTCATTAACAATCGTGTTGGTGCTGCGCTATGCCTGCATGATGGAAGAGGGTTAGCATGATGAGCAGCAGTGCTAATGGAATATGCATACCACTCATCATGCCTACGCATTTGCAAGCACCTTTCCATAGCCGCTTCTATATCACATAATCGAAGCTTCAAATCATAGAGTCTGATATGGTCGAGACCATATCATCGATGTGTTGAAACTTCGAATATGTAAAAAAAAAACAATAAACAAAAAATAACTTACCTAAATGTTTCAAGGAAGTGGGCAAGCCCCCCTGCACCTCCAACATGGGGGACTGTACCCCCCACTCCCCCGCTACTTAAATATACCAAGTCCGAGATTGCACTACAGTGCAGTAAAGGGAAATCTTCCCTTATGGAGATTTCCATTAAAACATTCAGTGTTTCAAAACTTCGATGATATGGTGCTGACCATATTAGTTTCGAAGTTTTGAAACTTCGATGAAGCAATATAGACCCTCTGTGGCCAGTGTCTAAGATGCATGTCTAACATAAATCCAGCAATGTTGATGTAATGATAATTAATGTCAGTGACAATCCTGCGTAATAAAAATGGGCATTCTGTTAAAGGATGTGATAGGAGCATAAAGCTGCAGTGTAACAAAGGTGAGGGAAAATGAGATATACGTGGTAATTAAATGCTGACTTGAGGTAACAGCAAGGCTAGAAGATACTTTATGGAATGAATGCATAGAATGTAGTTGTTGCGAATAATATATATATATATATATATATATATATATATATATATATATATATATATATATGCATACATATATATATATATATATATATATATATATATATATATATATATATATCCATCCCAGCATGTATACACAAGAACATAGCTGTAATGTCAGGTAACTCAGAAATGGACATGTTTTTGCAAAGAAATGACAGTGGCATTAGTAGGAAAGGTGTTCATCATCTATGAGCATGTAATAGACAAGCAAGTGTTGTATAGTTATGTAAATCCTAAGTGCCAGTCTAATAACATACAACATGCATAAGTGACAAATGATAAGAAAGAGTGGATGACATGTCAGGAGTCCAGTTTTGCCATTGCTGATTTGCAAAAAAGTCTGATATAGTAATACTGGGCATGCTCACATGGAATTATAGGGAACATTAACATAACAGCAATTTAATAGCAGCAGCACAATAAAAAGTGTTGTACCAGAAGACCTATCACAGTATCTGATGGTCTGGCAGCATGCCATACAGTAAGAAATGTTTATGGAATCAGTCATTGGCCATTAAGCTGTACAGTGTGACCAAAAGAATTTCAGTATTAAAGACAATCCAGAGGAAACCATGCAATACAGAGCATAATTATCTTTTGAATAGGTAATGCATATGAGCAATGAATGACATAAAAAAATTTCCATCATGTCAGTTTTGAACACTTGACAGAAAATATGTCAGAGAGATGCATAATAATAATGGTCGCCAGAGAAATATGCATATCAGTCATTTAAGGAAGAACATCCTTGAAGTGCTTGCAGCAATTTCCTACCATATAAGGTGCATTGATGGCCTACCTGTTAGGAAAATGCCTGAAAAAGTGGCCCTTTGAGTGTGCAATAAATATTGTGTGTGTAAGCTACTGTTGTCTGACAGACATATGTACACAGATTCAGACTCCTGCCTACTATACAATGCTCTTTCCACACTTCTGTATTGGCTGTATGTGTCATATAGCAATGGTGGCCATCACAAATAACTGAACTGAATGTGTGTGTTAACACACGAGGTATGAATATAACATGAATACTTGGAGTTATTTATACTGCTGGAAAGGAGTTGCACATGTTACAGTCCACACAATAATGAGCATTACAATATGACTGCTTCTTTGACAACAGAGCTGTTTCCATTATGTAAGATGCACAACGTCTCAGAACTGAACCAAGTCTATCTGTGTAGGTATCCTATACAAGCCAGTACTCAATGCACATGCCACAGGAGCACTCACAGTGTGACATGCCCTGAATAAACATTTCAGTGCTATGCAATCACCAGCAAAAAAATTGATATGAATAACTAGATACAATGATGTTCATGTAACATCAGTCCATTCATATAATGTTACCCCTGTCAGGAACTGAACAAACCATGTTACTCTGCTCACTAATGACATCTGGATGAACCACCAGTGCCACAGTGGAAGTCTTACAACTGCTATAACAATCCACCTATGCTAACTTATTACATCAGATGTATGTGTGGTAAACAATCTCTCAGATGAAAGGGATGGTTGAGGACTCTCACACTGTAAATGGACACATTATAACTGTGGTAGATGGCATTCATGCATTACAATATAAGGCACAACCATACTAATAGAAACTGAATGAGCATTTGGCTGTAGACAATGAGATATTTTACAGTATGAATGCATCATGGTAGAAATGCCAATAAACATATGGGATATGTTGTTATGTGAAGGCATTGCATCATGTTATTGTTGCAAGGGATATGTGTGCCTATAATTGCTGTAGTACATCAACCAACAACAGCATGTTGTCTCATTCTCTTGTGCCAGAGGATAACACTTCCTATATCTGTTATGTAAGGAAAATGAAATGAAATGTCATCATTACTCTGAATAAAAGCATTGCTATATGAAAAATTGTCCTAGATTTTAGTAAGATTGATCATATATACATGCACAAAGCAAATGTGCCTGACAACAGTGTTATGACATGTATAGTACAATAACACTGGCACAATGTAGTCTGAGGAGTAAAAGTAATGTCTTTCAGCTTTTCCCGGTTAGGGGTCACCACAGCGGAATACCGGTCCACTGATGATTGGCAGTAGATTTTTACAGTGCCGAGGTGCCAGCCCAACTCCCAACCTTCAACGAAGGCACACCCATTCATGCACGCACCTACCTGCATGACTTTAAACATCACTTGACCGTGTGGAGGACATACAGACTCCACACAGAAGACGCTCCAGCCGAGAATCGAACTGGATAACCTCTTGATGTGAGGCGACAATGCTAACCACTGCACCACTGCTGCCTCTCCACAACGTAGTCTGATCAGCAATGGATGGAGTTCAAGTAACTACCCAAGATCACAATCTAAGCATCATTGCCTGTTTCACAAGCACCTCATGACTATGTTAAACACCTTTATTAAATTATCACTTAGGATGAACACCTTTTTTAAATCATCACTTAAGACACAAGCAAACATACATTAACAGATAAGAAAACAAATCATTTTAAAATGTTTCCATTTAAATACAAATGCTACTATTATCAGTCTAGCATTACAAAAATTGATGAATTTTTGCCTTCCCTTAAACCTCACTCCTCCCCCTCCTGAACATTATTCTGTGTGTATTATTCCTGTGATTTCCTTTATTTCTGCATAATTTGCTCCCTCCCTTTTCTGAATATCCCTTTTCCAGTTCTTTTATCTCTTTTATAATATTCAATACCCCAGATACAGTTGGTGTTGACTTTGATTCCCATTTTGTCGTAATTGCTTTTTTGTCAGCCACCACACAACTATGTTGAGGTAAACTGTTAAATGCATGACATCACCGCTGTTTATTAACTGGATGTCTGTGCCAAAAAGTGTTTGAAGTGCACAATAACTATGGTACAGCTACACATCATGTATGACTTTGCAGAATAGTATGCACAGTATGAGAGTGAAAGACACACTCACAGCTGCACTCAAACATCCTACATATGTAGTTACGCATTTTACAAAGCACACTATCAAAGTCACACAACACAGGAGTATTTGCACTCCAGCTGTGATGTACAGATCTTATGTTAGCAGTATGTAATCATTGTATGACTAAAAAATATTTTCCCTGGTGATGCTAGAATTTGTTGGTGTCACATATTGCCACTTTAATTTAATCTCATAATTAGAAGTGTACATAAAGGTAGTTGTGAGGTGGCCAAGAGCATATGATAATAACTGTCACACTATTGACATAGTGATGGAATTGAACCACCTATGTATCCACTTACACCATCTATGGAACACTTTATCAGCAGTCTTTGCCACAGAATAATGAGTAAAACTGAGACATACAGTGTCTATGAAGGGATGTCATCAGCAGTATATTCCCAAGGAGAAGTATATGATAACATTTGTTTTCCAAATAATCAGGGGTTGTAAATGTTTCTACTGCAAATGTGTCTAAAACAATCATGACTTCACTGGTAGTCACATGTGCAGAAGTTAAGCACTGCTGTATTCAAACATTCTACCAGTCTGGTTACACATTCTAGAGAATAGTGCAAGACATGCAAGCACCACAGGAGAAGTGTGACATTTAAATAGCTTCAGTTCACTTGCAAAACAAGGACCACATCAGTGTATTGAACCAGGGGTATAGGCAGACCATATAGTGTTGTAATTGTTTGCTCTTATTGATACCACACAAAACACCTGTCATTTGAAAAAATATAAATGTGCTCCTCCTCCCCACTTAACAAATGTTTGCATCACCTTTACCTATAAAACATTAAATATATATTTTTCAACCTATGACAGTTATTTGAAGCATTAATTTCAAATTTGTCAACAGAGTGTTGCCAAAAAATGCAATGTTTTAATTTAGTAATGTAGAGAAAATTTTAATCATTATAGTACAAACAATATGGATAGCTACACTTTTGTGTTGCGAAGATGTTGTGGATGTGAAAGGTGGAATTAGGGAATGGTGGAGTCATCTGTCCTTTTAAAGCATTTATCCTGAGTAGAGGTTGATTGACCACATGTTCAGATAACTGTAAACACTCTCACACACACAAGTCTTCCATGTTGTGCATTGAACCTACTACCAATCTAGTTATGCAGTTTAGAGAGCCATATACTAGTTGCAAACACCACAGGAGAAAGATCTAACTCTTAAAGGGAAGAGAGTGCACTTTGTCAGGATGATTTCATCAGTGTGTTTTATAGAGGATGTTTCTGTAAAAATTGATATAAGGGAGTTTTATGCACATTTAAATGCATTGTTTTCTGGGGAAGTAGAGATAGCAAGAAATATTATACATGCAAGTCTTCTGTGTTGGGCATCAAACCTCCTACTTATCTAGAATCCACTGGTTAGGTGAAATAATTAGTGCTATAGTTATAAAATACTTTATTTTAAAAAACAATAAACTTTCAAGGTTTAGCGCTTTCATCTAATATAACTTAGACTTCATCAGAACACTTTTTTTAAAATAAAATGTTTTTTAAAATAAAGTATTTTATAACTATAGCACTAATTATTTCACCTAACCAGTGGATTCGTGTGGATTTTTTCCTACTTATCTAGTTATGTAATCTAGAGTGCACAGTAATGGTAGCAAGCATAACAGGAAAAGTTTAACTATTAAGGAGAAAAAGTATACATTTGTCACAATGACATCATCACTGTCTCTCATCCGGGATGAGTCTGTCAAAATGGGGAGAAGGGAGATGTGAGAAAAGTGAAATGTATTCTTCTTAGTAGAAGTGGATTGAGCACCAAGTGTGAAACACAGTCTCATACACACAAGTCTTCTATGTTGGGCATCAAACCTTCTATCTATCTAGGTTACACAAACTAGAAAACCACTGTACCAGTTGCAAGCACCACAGGCAGGAGAAGTCTGACACCTATGGGAAATGAGTGCAGTTTTGTCAAGATGACTTTATCAGTGTGTGTCAGACAGGATGTTTCTGTAAAAACTGAGATAAGAGAGTTATGAAAACAGCTAAATGTATTATTCTCAGGAGAAGTGGATACAGCACCAAGTGTTGCATACCGTCTCCCCCCCCCCCACGTACGCACAAGTCTTCCATGTTGGACATTGAACCTCCTACCTATCTAGGGTACACAATTTAGAGAGCACTGTACTAGCTGCAAGTGTCATAGCAGAAGTCAGACTCTAAAGGGGAGAGAGTGCACTTTTGTCAGGATGATTAAATGTATATATTTTGACAGAGGATACTGGAAGAGGAGAGGTTAAGCTCAGCCCCAACTAACTTTAGAAAGATGTCCTGACATAAATTATTTAATTTAGGCCTTCTGATTGCAGCCAGAGATGAAATGTCTGTAAAAACAAGGACTAGGAATCCTGCTGTATTGTTCTTGGCAGTGAACTATTTGCTACCCAGGAAGGGTGGTAGTATTGAAATGGTTTTATGGCTTCCCGATGCTATAACACATCCTAGCAAAGCTCTATCTGTGTGTATGATAACACATGTGTGCGAGATTCTGGTTCCTTTTCTAGTAAATGGGGATAGTATGGGAACCAGAAGTCAGATGATGAGATGTACGTGATGTCATTCTGTAATCCAGCACTGAAATTATATTTTAATACTAGATGAGACAGAAGTCTCAACACAGTCTGTTTTTGAAACCTGACATAGATGGATCACTTACCCCACTTCATCTTGCTTTGCATTAGTAATAACCAGGGAATAGTAATTATTTAAATCAGTCAGGAAAATATAGTGAGATTAGTTAAGTACTGATTTTCTGTATCTGTGTGAATCTATTCATCTGTGTTATTTTAATATTTCCTGTGATTGAAAATCTGGTATTTATTGTAAATAGATATTTAGTGTTTTCATGTTCTTTTATTTATTATTAAATATATTTAAACGTCTAATTGTGGCTGGTCTTTTAGAGAATGCTTTAAACTTTAAGTGTACTTATATTTATTTGATGACAGTGTGGCTGCTCCTGGAAACCTTACTGCATTGGTCAAACACTACCATTTGTATTAGTATTAATTTCACTCAGTATAATTGGGTACCTTTGTAACAGCCTTAGAGCAGTTGGCTTTGGAGTGTCCTGGTGGCAGTAACTACTTTATAGTCTGGACAGAGGGGCATAGCTAGTAAATCTGTGCCAGCTTTTCCCAGGGGGTGTGTGTGTATGTGTGTGTGTGTGTGTGTGTGTGTGTGTGTGTGTGTGTGTGTGTGTGTGTGTGTGTGTGTGTGTGTGTGTGTGAAAATCAAATCAAATCTCAGAGTGTGTGTGTCAGGTACTTGGAGCAGGGGCATAGAGCACTGATTTCACAGACAGGCTGGTGGAGGACTTGGCCTGAGACACTTTGCTGAGGACTCAACTCTATATCTGTGACAGTGGGGAGTCTTACTAGGAGCCTGGAGAGAGAGGGAAACCCAGACCCAAAACTGAGTGCATTCCCTGTGTACTCTTAAGGGGAATTGTGCTTGGTGCAGAGAGCTGCATCTGGAAATATTGTTTGCACTTATCTTTGTTCCAAGAGAATGGCCATCATTGGTGCCAGTGGTGAGGATTCAGCCTCCTTGATTACTGGCCCAGAAGTCAGGACTTGACAGAGGTAACACAGGCAGGTTGTGACCCTGATGTGCTGGGTGTCTGTGCTGCCATCTATGGAGGTATGGCAGGCTGAGCAGCAGTGGTTGGTGTTACCTCTCTGTGCTGTTGATCATTAATTTTCAGCAGCAAGTTATGCAAACAACAGATAATTAATAAAGTAAAACTCTCCCCCACAAAAATAAATTGAGAGAAAGGGTGGGAGAGACAAAAGAGGCCATTAGGTAAAGGACATGTCACAGTACAGAATATTTTAAATGAAACTGGTTTGGCAATGCATCAACAATTATGATAATTTAATATGGCACACCTTTGCAACATCCTTATATGATGGATAGGTATTTACATGTCATTAAATAAACAAATCCCATTGCTATGATATACGGACAGCAGCCTTCCCTTCCTTATGACAGACTGGAATTGCAGTTTCTAACTTAATAATTGCAATTACTATAATGTAATTCTTCCTAACAGACTGCTCTTAATATCTTATAAATACTTGCCCATTAATAACAATTAATTGCTACTTCTGCGTAATGAATCCACACACAGAAAAGCTGATGTTCTAATTGTCTAATACAAGCAACAAGAGTTATTGGAGAAGGCATGCATGCATGAGATGAAGGATGATGTGTACCGGCTCAAGATGCTAGTGCCTGGTGGAACGAAAATAACATTATGGTTTGAATTTTTACATGAATCATACTTACCCCATGCCTCTCTGAGGTGAGTTAATATCTCCTGGTGTGCCTCATGGGTATCAGCTATGTTTTCTGTAGCTGTACAGCACAAAAAGAATGTATGAATGCATAATGACTAACTTGAGTTGGCAGTCTAGATTATTAATGCCATATCATAGACAGGTTAAAGGTCAGTATACTTACACAACTGAGGGGTGTTCCCAGTCCTAAATTCAGCCTCTCATTGGCTTAGGAGCTCCTGCTTGGCCGTTTTAAGGTCACTAAAGTGGTAACAGCATTGTTCTAGATAATTTGGCATGCCTGTTGTATTGGAGACAGCCTTGACTAAGCTATTCCAAGCCTCAGCCTTATATTGAGACCTGATATAATTCCCCTGCAGCAGTCTATGGTTGTAGTACTTCCCATGGAGTGCCACAAATATCCTGGATTCCTCAACACCCTACCTTTGTGCTCTAAATTTACTGCTAATCTCCACCTAGTCAACTATGTCTGCAAAAGTCAAGCTAACGGAATATGTCTGACTTGGCACCCTGCACAGATATTGTGTGTTACTGGTATTGCACAAAGAAACACATCCTTGCCAAATGCACTAACTGAACTGAAGGCAGATGGACACATTGGCAGGCACAGGCACTATTACATCACATAGCAGTAAAGGTGTGAAACATGGCATTAAACTTTGTCAAGTTGATGCTCCACCCATTATTACAGGTTCCAATGTTCAGCAATTTAATGCTTAATGTCATGACTTTTAAGAGTTTTAGTTTGAAAGGTGAACCATGATGAATTATGGCACATTGCTATGCTGGGGCTTGCCCAATATTAAAATGTCTTTGTAACAACTGGGAATCAAACCCATGAGATAAAGGATGCAGAGACTGCAACTTACTTTACTAACTGAAATTGCTACAGGAGAACTGCTTTTCCAGCTGTAATTATTTCTTGGAATGCATTCCTGTGTAAAAGTAATTATTTCTGTAATTAAATACGGTTTAGATGGATGCAGTTGAATGTGCTGATTAATACAGGTTGGTTTATGTTACATACAATCAGCCTTCTCCCTGAAACCTGTTTCCACTACCTATATCAAATCCTTAAAACTGAAACTTTGCTCACCCTCTTTTGACAACCTACCCCCACAATTTCTTAAACTTGCTGCCGACTCTACAGCATATCCCATCTCAATTCTTATTAACCGTTCTATCAAAGAATCATCAGTCCCTGAGATCTGGAAATCTTTCTATATTATTCCACTTCACAAGGGAGGTAACTCCACCGAATCTACCAGTTACTGACCAATAGCCATCCTTTTCCCTCTCTCAAAAATTCTCGAGAAATGCATTTATAGGCAATGTATGTCATATTTACTTCATGAAAACCTCCTTACCCCCTCTCTGACTGGATTTAGACCTCACCACAGCACATCTACAGCCCTGCTATCTTTTACCCAGACTGTAGCAGAAGCAAGGGACAACAATAAACTCATATCATGTGTGTTCTTTGACCTCTCTAAAGCTTATGACACCATCTCCCACCCTAAACTCCTCTTTAAACTATCTGAACTTAACCTCTCCACCTCCACTATCCTCTGGTTCTCCAGCTATCTCAACTGACATCACTCTGTTAAATGGCAGACTTTGTACTCACCCTTCTTACCTATTCAAACTGGTGTCCCCCAAGGATCCATCCTTGGCTCCCTTCTCTTTAATATTTTTACTAACAGACTTCACTATGTCTGTACCTCGTCTTCACTAATCCAATACGTGGATGATTCTACACTTGTCACCTTCTCTGACAGCCCCACTGACCTACACTCTCTCACACAGACTTCCTTTAATATCATTGAACACTGGCTAACTGGCAAACAATTAATCCTTAACCCAAAGGAAAACAAACTCCTCCTTTTCCTCCCCAAATCTTTATCCCATCTTAAAACATCTTTCAGTCTCTCTTCTCTTGACAACAGTAATATCTATGCAGACTCCACTACAAAACTTCTAGGAATCACTATTGACGGCCAACTGAAATTTAACCATCACATCCTACAGTCCATCTCAAAGACCAATCAAAAACTAGGTTTGCTGTATAGACACAAATAATTGTTAACTAACACCGGTAGGACGTCACTTGCACAAGCCTATCTTCTCACTTGCCTATTCTATGCTTCCCCTATATTCACACACAAGCAAATCTCCTAATCAAACTAGAACAACCTGACAATCAGATAGACAGATTTGCCTGTAATCTCTCCTATAAATCCCATCACTGCCTCGCACTAAAAAAAACTTTGGTGGCTTGAGTTCCTACAACTACTCCAACTTTCACAGCTACAAATTGCACATTCTTTTTTCTACAAACCTGAAAACTGTTCCTCCCTGTCCACCCTCCTATCCCTCTACAAACCTGCATGATCTCTCCATAGCACTGACCAAGCACTACTGAAGACCTACAAGTCCAACCAAACTATTGGCCGGTTACTTCTTTAATACTCCATATCTCAAACCTGGAACAAGCTCCCATTTAACATACAACATATCCAATCTTCGCTCCTGTTCAAAAAAAACAAACTGAAAAAATGCCTAGCCAACTCTCCCTCCTGCAACTGCCACCACCCCACCTAATCTGCCAGTACCACACCAGAACTATTCCCTTCATACATTATATATACTTACAATCCTGTGAATCCATAGTTACACCGCTGAGCACTCTTAAAAACTAAGCTTTCCTCCCAACCTTGCCTCCCTATTTTACTTCTTATTTCCCTGGTCACCCCAACTCTTGCCTCCTCATTTTCTTCTTTCCACTTTATCTTACTTTACCACCTCTCCTTCCTCTCCACCCACTATAACTGCCACAACTGCCACTCTTTGCTGTTCTCTTCCCTTCAATTATTCTACACTCTTCTCTGCTCTCCACTTACGATTCTTCTATTTTGTACCACCAACTCGACCTCTAGCATTTTGTTGTTATACATGCACAAAATGCATACTTTTAATGATTTCTACAAGGCATTAATTTTGTTACTCACATGTCTCTTTATCTTGCCCTTTTTAATATTCCTAAACTTGCACTGTAACTTGGTATGGTTAGGATATATGTGTATTATTTTTTGGCATAATCTTTTTTATCATGTGTTTGGGGAGCTTTGTGTTGATACCTTTAATGATTATCTACAAGGCATTAATGTTGTTACTCACATGTCTTTGTATCATGGCCTTTTTTTATGTTTTTAAACTTGCAATATAACTTGGTTTTGTTATGATATATGTATATTATTTTTTGGCATTCTCTTTTTTATCGTGTTTGTGGAGCTTTTCTCCTTGGGTCTCCACTGAAAATGGACTCCCAGCCCAGTGGACTAACCCAGTTAACAAAGGTCAAATAAATAAATACTTCACAAGACATAAGGGTCCTAAACACATTGTTGGGATATGTGATGAGTCACGATAATTATAACAGAAGTATTGTGCCCATCATACATATGTAAGTGAATTTTATATGAAATATAATCATTGTCTTGTGTAGGAAAATGGACACACATTAGCTTCGGGTTATATGTGAAGCATAAATGATATATGCTAAATAATATGATTTCATTATGCAAGACTTGCTGACATTGCTTGCAAGAAACAGGTTTAACATTATCAATTTTCTTTGGTGGTACATTCTTCTTCAAAAAGTTGTGAGAAATGATCTTCAAACACCCTTTTTAAAATATTTTGTAACTGGATTTGAACCATTAATCATCTGTAACCATTATCTAAAGTCACTGCACTTACACCTTGAGCCACAGAGATAGTTCAATGATAGGTAGAATGTTTCCTGTCAGTACTTTCCAGAGTGCTGCAGAAAGTGCACTGTTGCCAGGTGTTTTTGAAGAAAAAATTGAAAAGTATATATTGTGAATAATCGCAAAGTGATCTTTAAATAGGATACGAGCATGCATCATGTACCTTATTTCTCTAGATATACTTCAGTTACACCTTGTACCACAGAATTTGACATCTGTCAAGTGCATTTACTGAAGTAAGTACTCTCCCTGTTGCGGGGGGGGGTGCAATGATGCCAGGCATATTTGCTGTACGTAAAGCAGCCTAAACTAATTTTTTCTTTTTTTCTTTAGGTAGTGAACCCTGTTTGCATGCTGCTGAGTGAAAGCAAATGGAAAAGCTATTAGGAAATTAATATATTATAGAGAAAAATACAGAAAGTAAATTAAATGCAATGCATGTATATATGTAGCAATGACCAGAGCAAGAAGTGCATTCAAATGAAAAATCTGTCTGTCTGTATGTCAGTTTTAGTCAGTACTGACCTTACCTGAGTTTCCCACATCAACACATTCATACAACAAATGATTATGAAGAATTATAAACTCCCTCAATGAAATGATCTGGGAACTGGTTTAGATCCCTGCATCACCTGTGTTGTTTCTCTAAGCTGACCACCCTTACACAATATGACACAGAGATAGGCGTGTAACAACTTTAATTTATGCTCTCAGTATTGTTCAGACTGCTGAATAAAGCACAACAATGCCAGTGTTCATTGCGCTACTGATGGGAGTCCAAATAAGATTTGTCAGTTTTCATCCTGGGCAATGAAATGCAGGTTAATGCTATTGAATGCTGCCTGTCAATAGTGCACAACACCAAGCAGCCCACATATGATACAAGTGAAAAAAATATTGTAGGTCATGAATTTTACATGTACATCTTTAACCAAATTTGCTATATTGCAACAGGTATCTGTATAGATTTGAACCCAAACAAGAGTATTGAAAACAATCATTTCACACTATTTCCCAGAGATGTCACAGACAAAGACGTATTTTAACAAGGTGATAAAGTTGCTTAGGTTTAATGATAATGTGACATTGTATCGTCACGCTGAAAGTGCAACAGAAACAAGTTATGAAAGTTGTCTTTCACATTTGATGGTGAATATCTGGATAATTGGGATATTGCAAACAGCATTGGCATGTACTCACACAATATTGAACAAAGACTACAAACACTGCAGGTGTATCTCTTTGTTTCTGCCTGGTGTCTCATTTTGTTATCTATGCATTCACAATAGCAACTTTAGTTCTGTTTTACTGCCATATGTTATCTTTACCAATGCTTAAAGTACTCCCTTTAATATGAACAATATTTCTTACTAAGTGCCAGTAACTGTGGTCATTAAAGCCATCATTTGAATGTTAGGACTGTTGATCTCCAAAATCAATCAATGTGCTTTCAGACTTTTTGTTAAGTCTCTTCATCCTGACACACCCTTAGTAGATATATATCAAAGAGGAGAGACTGTGAAAGCTGATTGCCAGTCAGAGTAATCATAGACATCTGAAAACCATTTACAGGGAAGTCTTTTCAATGCTCATCCTTGTATTGTTATGGTATGTGCCTGCATTCATTAAGGTCCTTACACCATGTTTATATTCCCTACACTTAGTGCTGCTTAAGGTATTCAGTTGTTGTGTTGTGTCTTTCGGCTTATCCCGGTTAGGGGTTGCCACAGCGGAACTCTGGTTCACTAATGTTTGGTAGTGGATTTTTATGTGCTGAGTTACCAGCCCTGACACACAACCTTCAACGAAGGCACACCCATTCAAGTATGCCTCCACACAGAAGACGCTCTAGCTGAGAATCGAATGGGACAACGTCTTACTGTGAGGTAACAATGCTACCGCAGCACCACTACCGCGGGCTTTAGGTATTCAGTAATGCTAATATTTTCACACCTCATACTCACAGTGCTGACTCTGCACTATAAAATGGTAATTGTGTAACTTAATGCTTTTGTATCATACTGGGGAGACTGTTTTGAAACACAGAGCTTGATACTGCTAGCAAGTCAAGACTTTGGGAGATTTATTATCTACAGTGCTGCATTGTCAAGGTCTGTTGCCATTTCTTAACTAATGCTTTTAGTTTAACATTAGAAGACAAAGTGCAGTGACCATTGAAAAGCATTTTTATTATTTTAAAAGTTTTTATTTTTTCCCTTCCTTTTACCATAGGCATGTCTGCATTTTTACAATTATGCTACTGAATGCTGCATGACTGATTATTTTATTGTGTATGTCATGTTTACACACTTATTGCAGATGATTGTATAGTACGAATGTAGGAAGGTCTGGCATTTTTATTTGTGTTAGCAAGAAAATTATGTTTTTTTTGTTTGTGTTTTCTACCTGACTGAACTCCATAGCAGTGTATATGGCAGTTATAGCAGTTTGGTGTTTTCTAATGCTACATTTATTATTGTTATTGTTAATGTTGCAATGTATTACACAGTTAAACATGTGTTAGCTCCATTACAGAAGAGTTATGAGATATGTGCTGATAACTGAGTTTTAAATATAATTTTTTTGGGGGGGGGTCTAACTTGGGTGTGGTCACGGTGTGCATTTAACACATTTAAATTGTTTGTGTGTATGTTGGATGCATACAGTTACATAGAATTAAGCTCACAACCATCCTGTCTATTACATATTTGATTTTTTTGTGTTTGTTTTCTGTTTCATCATATACAGGGATATGACACTGAAGAAGAAATCTGCACCCTGTAAACCATCATATAGTGATGCAGAAAATGAGGTCATTGTCCAGGCCTTACATTGCCATGGTAATTTTCTCAGTGACCAATCTGCCCAAGAAAGGAGGTGGTCAATGACCTTACTGCTGGTGGAGGACATGGGAGAACCTAATCCCAGATACAATACCAGGCAAGTGACATGATAACCCCTGTCCGCCATAGGGACTGCTGCAATTGCCTGTGAAGATGTGGCTATGGGAGGAGGGTCCTATTACTGAAACACCACTAACTGAAACCGAGGAGTTCCTGCCCACTATTAGAGATCCAGATAGCTTGGCAAAGTGTTCCACCAGAAACATTGATGTTGGTGCAGATGTAGATGACAGGCCAGCATGTCACAAGCAGACCTTCAGGTATGGGAAAAGCAAAAGTGTCATTGCTATTTTTTATATTTATATATGTAAGATCTCTGAAATATATATATATATATATATATATATATATATATATATATATATATATATATATGTGTGTGTGTGTGTGTGTCTGTATAGATATAGAGGGAGCCAGTAATATCTGTGAGTCAGACTACAATCATACAGAAATAATGGAGTTTGTTTTGGGTTTTGAGGGAATCCAACTGATCACTACATGTCATAGGTTCATAGGAGGCTACTAGGCTATTGACCTGAGCGTCATTTTAAGCATAGCCTATTACACCCATTGTATTTCAAGAGAAAAAGTTTAGTTAATGCCTAAGATTATTATTAGTAATGAATGCCCATGTCCAAGAGGGATGTGGTAGCAATTTCTGGCAAGAATTTTTGGTTTCCCATCCATTCATCCAGGCTCCTTTTGAACAGAGTCATAGAGGTGCTCTACTTAACATGAATTGGTAGCCTATTCCAGAAAAGTGGCAACCTCTGTGAGATGAATTTGTCTCTCCAGCATGTCCTATTTAAATCAAAGGCCAGATTTAAGTCAATGGAGCAGGTAATTCTAATCCCATTTGAGTTATGGATATGCAGCATCTTCATCAGGCGGAGGTCAGAGATTGCTCTGTAAGCCAGGCACAAGCCTTCACTAAGTAGCCTGTATGCTATTGAGTACAGTGACAAAAATCTCTGGGGCTCTCCAGTTGCTGCAGGTGCCTGGTATGGTACATACCAAAGGGGGCATTATACTCAATTATGGGCCTGATAATGGATGAGTATAGGGGGGGATATAACCTCTGTTGGTCTCAAGGCTATACCTTTGCTAATTAAATGTATGACATAGAATGCCTTTCTTACTACAGTGGACACATAGTGGTCAAACTTTAGGTCACAGTCTACTCGTGTGCCCAAATCCCTCACTACAGTGTTGGAAATTAAGGTATTTGATAGTTAGTAGGGACATTGCTTTTATTGAAGGGGATGATGATACATTTTTGCATTTAGTTTGAGTCCATGGCTTTAGCACCAGTTGTTGGTCTGTGTAAGCCCCTCTTGGAGTACACTGACATCGTTTGGGTAGTCAACAATCACGCCAAGTTTGCAGTCATCAGAGAAGTAAATACCAAACAAAAGGGGACCCAGTACTGAGCCTTGTGGAACCCCACTGGTGACAGCTCTGCTGGATGAGGTGCAGTCACCCACTTTGATAGCATGTGTATGGTTAGTGAGCCAATTTGTTAACACCTAACAACAAAGGGATTGACATTTAAGTGGGTGAGTTTGTAATAATACCTGAATGGGGGATTATGTCAAAGGCCTTCTCCGAGTCCAGATATGCTGTGTGCACAGATTTGTCTTCATCTATGGCCCTGGTCACATTTTTGAAGAAGTCTACTAGGTTCAACAGGCATAATCAACCCTTTACAAAGCTGAAGTGGGTTGGTTCAAGGGTGTGGGGGTCACCTATACCTTTATTAAGGAGGTCCATGATGATACATTCCATGGCCTTACAGATAAGGCTAGTCGAGCTTATGGGTCTATAATTCCCCAGATCTGTTGCTATGCTGCCCTTGTGGAGGGGGATAGGGTCACATTTTTCCATTCAGCTGGGACAAATCCTGTATTCAGGGTGTGGTTTAATAGGGTACCTAAGGCGGTTGCTAATTCCTGTTTTAGTTTGTTTAGAATGCAGTCTGGGATGCCATCAGGACCCATAGAGGCTGTGTTTTTTGCCTTGGACAGAGTTTTGATGACTGTTCTTATAGGGCAGGGGAGCTGTTGAAGGTATGGTTTGTGCTATGTTTGGAGGGAATAAAGGGGAGAAATTTTCACCAAACCTGTCCGCTAGTAGGTTAGCAATTTCTGCAGGATCAGTGTGTGTGATATCATTTGTCACTAGTTCAGCACATGTCTGGGTCCTACCTTTTAGGCAATGGATGTAGCTGAAGAAAGCCTTATGGTTATCCTTAGTTGTGTTTGCTAAATTTTTCTCAAAGTTGCCCTTAGAGGATTTTATAAGTTGTCTTATTTGTTTATTTAGGTGTAAGAGGGTACTTTTCCAGTGCTGGGACATCCCTTTCGTATTCTTAGTCAACAGCTTCTTGCTGTTGTTGCACAGTTTATTTATGTGAGATGTCCACCAGTGTGGCTAGTTTTTTTCTTGAGACTCTTAATTTGGTCCTATCTGGCACAGCCAAGTGTATATGTTTGTATAAGTGTTGGTACCAGGGCATCAAAGTATACTTTAGTATAGTTGCCAAGACCATTTGTGGGGACTGGGGCTTGGAAATCATTTATGCCAACCCCTAGGAGGGTAAAGTTGCCTTTGGTGAAGTTTTTTAATCTGACTTCACCGTTGATGTGCTCTAGAGTTATTGCTACTTCAAAATTGACTGACTTATGATCAGATTTTACTAATAAGCATCCTACACTTACAGTAGTTTAATGGTCTCTCATGTTGGCGAGTACCAGGTCAAGTATATTTGAGCCCCTTGTAGGATTTTGTACAATTTGTTCCAGGGCATTTGAATTAACAAATTCAAGGAACTTTTGTGCAAGCAAGTTGGGGCTCATACAGGTTTCCCATTTTGATGGTAGGATAGTTAAAATCCCCCATGACAAGAGAGTTAGATTACATTTTGATTGACTCAAGCAAAGCCATATAAGCCACATGAGCATCTTGGTTCATGGAGGGGGACCTGTAACTAGCAATGACTTGAAGGGGGGTCTTACCCACAGTAATGGGGAGTAGCTCCATATAGTTATCTTGTCTAACTAGTTTGGAGGTGTATTTATCTTTAATGTCGATAGATGCTCCACCACCTTTGGTTCTCACACTTTCATTTTATCATCTGAAGGTGTGGAAGGTATTGTAGCCTTGGAAGGCCGGGGAACCCTATGTGGCCTTGAACCAGGTTTTTGTGACTGCACAAATGTCTACATCATCCAAGGAAAGGAATACTTTCAGAAAGTGCAGCTTTTGGTTTAAACTCCTGGCATTCAGCAGCATAACCCTTATGTTGTTTGTGCTGGATATTTTCATGTTGGAAGTTTTGTTTTTGAGACCTTACCTAAAAAAGGCACTATGGGGGAGGCAAAAGCCTTAGCCAGCAGCTGAAAGCCCAGATGTGCCAGGTGAAGGCCATCTCTGGCAAAGCAGCGAGGTCTATCAACCATGTCATCCCAAGCTGACAGAAACTGGATACCCCTTGAATGACACCAGAAAGTAAGCCAATTATTAAAGTCCAGCTTTGTCCCAGCTGAGTGGAGGACAGCCACTGTCATCCCTTTACACAAAGGTGGATTGACCACCAATCCAGGAAATTATAGACCAATCAACCTGATCTGCAAGGCCATGGAAGGGATTATCCTGGACCTCATTAACATGGACATCGGGAACCTCCAAGCACTCGACCCCACACAGTTTGGCTTTGTCAAGGGGAGGTCATGTCTATTAAATCTGGTTGACTTCTTTGAGACAGTCACCAAAGCCATGGATGAGGAGAAGATGGTGCACACCTCCTACCTTGACCTGGCCAAAGCCTTCGATACTATTCCCCATTCAGGCATAATAGATAAACTCTCTCAACTAGGCATCAATCCATATGTTACCAGATGGATAGCAAACTGGCTCACTGACAGATCCCACCTAATCAAAATAGGGGAAGCCACCTCAAGCAGTAGACCTGTAATGAGCGGCATACCCCAGTGATTGGTCCTGGGTCCTCTGTTATTCAGGATATACTTCTCTGAGGTGCAGGCCAAAACCAGTGGGCTATGGCTGACCAAGTTTGCAGATGACTGCAAGCTGGCCATGGTCATCAATTTCCCCAAGTGATGTGGACGTCCTCTAAGAGGGTCTCACCCAAACAAATGACTGGTGCCATAAACATGGCCTCAAGCTGAATGCCAAAAAATCCATCATCATCCCCTTTGGGGAGAGTGATGTCCCCACATATTATCACATTAATAACAACATCCTAAGTATGCAATCAGTAGTGAGGGATTTGGGCACCCAGGTTGATAGCAACCTGACTTTTGACCATGTTGCTTCCATTGTACAGAAAGCTTTCTACATGCCCCACCTCATAAGTGAGCATACCTCATCCAGAGACAAAGAGGTTATAACATCCCTGTATTCTTTCCTTATAAGGCCAATTATTGAGTACAATGCCCCCTTCGGTATGTACCTCAAAAAGCACATGCAGCAGCTGGAGAGGTCACAGAGGTTCCTTACCAGGTGAATCCAGCGCCTCAAACATCTACCCTACATAGACTGGCTAAATGCCCTGTCTCTCTACTCAGTTTCATACAGACTCCTTAGAGGTGACCTCTGTCTGGCATACAAAGCAATCTGAGACCCCACCTTGGTGGGACTGCTGCATATCCACAAGTCAAGCTCCATTTGAGTAACCCATATGTGTAACCTCAACCTGATCTGTGACATCAATAGGACCTGTTGGCAGGACAGATTTGTGTTCCAGAGACTCCTCTGTCTGTGGAATAGGCTCTCTCTCCACACCAAGCAGAGTACCTCAGTATCCCTTTTTAAGCACAACCTGGATAACTGGGTGAGAAACAGAAAATACACCGCTGGGATTCTACCTGTGTCCCTGTTGGACAGGAGTTTTGGGTGCTGACTTGTCTAAACATGGGCTAAACTCTTGGTTAGACTTATAATGTCCTCAGGGCCAATAGCCTGGTAACTTCCTATGATCCTATGATCATTTTTTTGTTTATATTGTGGTATCATTCTAGGTGAGGGTAAAATGCTGCTCAAGGCTAGGGACGTACCTGCTTGGGACACATATTCGGAGATCCCAATCATGTCTCCCTTCATATAGTCCAATGAGTTACATCTCAATTCATTCACACCAACATGAACTCTGACTTAGTCATAACGGTACTTGTTGTTGAGTGACTTGAGTGCATGAGTGATCTGACAAATCCGGGCACCGGACAGACAGCTGACCGTGACTTTCTCCTTATCCAACCTGGTGAGTAGGACATCAGTGTGTCTCACTATAACATCTCCAGTAACAGGAAAATTAGTTTGGGTGTACTGCACCTTAAGGGCCTAGTTGGTGAGACACTGGTGTTATTATATGTCTTGAGTACTGCGGGTTTTGTGTCAGGTGTAGCAATCTTGTGCTTAGGAGGTCTCTTGTGTTTAGGTAAATGTTTGGAGAGTACCCCTGCATATAATGGTCTATTTGTTGAGCTCAAGCTTTGTGTATGAGTTGTAGTATATGTGCTTTGTGTAAGAGTTGTGGTGTGTGAGCTGACAACCTCTTTGGTGTTATTGTTTGGTGTGCAAGGGAGCAAGGATTTCAGCTTCTTGGTGTAGATACATCTCTTGCACTCTGTTCTAGAGTGATTTAGTAGTAGAGGGTTGTCTGTGAACATGAGGCAGTTGCTACACTGCCACAGGAACCCCATATCAAATAGGTTGGCAGGAGAAACAAGGGCAGTCTGACTCTCCATAATGCTAGGTTTAGACCTGTCACTGAGTAGAGCATTTGTTGATCACACAGTAGTTTTGGAAGATCGGTGGAGCAGAGGCAGGTTGCTAAACTCACTCAAGCTGTGTTAAAAACAAGGCCAAACCCAAACTCAAAACTGAGCCCTGTTATAGTAACCTTCAATTAGATCAGTCCAAACTGTACCTTCGTCCCATGAGAGCACAGGGAGACCTCTCCAACAAAAAAATCCTGATTTAGTGCTCAGTCAGTACAACCAGAACTAGATTCAGCAGGTCTGAATCTAGCCTATGCTATAACAACTAGAAGTGCAACCACGAATCAGAACACAGTAAAACAGTAAAAAGCAGTTGAAATTGCAGTGGATATGGTTTAAATGCAGCAAATATAATTAAAACTAAGCTCTGTTACAGTAACCTACAATTAGATCAGACCAAACTGTACCTTCCTCCCAAGAGGGCACAGGTGGGCCTCTCCACCAAAAGATTTCCTGATTTAGTGTTCAATCTGTGCAACCAGAACTAGATTCAGCAGGTCTAAATGTAGCCTATGTTACAGCAACTAAAAGTGCAACCAGGAATCAGAACACAGTAAAAACCGTAAAGAAACTGTTGAAATTGCAGCAGATATGGTTTAAATACTGTAAATACAATTAAAACACATTACAAGTACAGAAAACAGTTTAAATAAAGCACTTAGTGTTAAGCTTCAACTAGAAAAAAGACCCTTAGAGTAACGGGCACAATAAGCATTAAACTAGCAATTCCCATAGGAGTGTAGACCAACAAACCTTCTTAATGTAAAATAACTGGCCTGAAACCCAAGTGCTTAAACTAGAACTAAGATACTTTTAGGATAACAGACACGATAAGCCTTCAACCAGCAAATCCCAACTTAAAAGAATGTAAGCCACCTCTCCTGCTTTAAGAGCGCAGACTTCATCCTTCCTTATGTAAGATAACTAGTTTGAAGACCAAGTGGTTAAATCAAAACAAAGAGGCTTAGAATAACAGTTACAATTGAAAAGGCTACTAGCAAGCAGTAATAAATACAGCTAAACACTTAAAACAAGTAACAAAAAGCAAAATAAAGTAATAAAGCATGAAGAAGCACAGATACAGTAAAAGTCTTTTTTTAAAGTAAGTGGAAAGGAGGAAGCAGAAGATAATTCAAGTTTAAGATGGTAAGGGGTTGGGCACTCCCACCTGATTACTAGTAGGAGCGGGCAAACTCAAAAGCTGCCAACCTTAAGAGTACAACAGCAATCGAGCAGGTGGGTTGGAAAAATCAAATGTAGAGAGAGATCTGCAATAGTTAGGAAGAAGCAGGTGAAATAGGCACGCCTATTTCAGTATGAGAACATTGTTAATCTGTACTTCTTAATGGGACTGTTCTCTTTTTCTTGTTTCATTTACATTGTGATACTTATCAGCCTTCTTTCCTTTCCATTCCTGTCATACAGGCACTTCTGGATTGCAGGCTGCCATCCCACCTGCATATGGTAAGCACACATTTGTTTATTCTTAATACTCTATATAATGTAGATTCAGGTCTATGTGACAATAATTTTTTGTAGCTTTAGCATCTGTTAACAAGTTTAATATACCTTCATTATAGTGGAAACGTGATCAGTTTTATTATCCATTTTTCTGTTTGATGTGTATATTGCTTGTTATCACACGAGATCCTGAGTGTGGCAATGTAGAACTCTTACCACCTGATGTCAGAGTATATGTAGTCTCTGATAATGATGGTGGTGGTAAAAAGGCACATTTGAGGGTTGCAAAGAGACAGTCTGACACTGAGGCTGTGACTCCTACACCCCCTGTCCACGTTTCAGACACTGGAAATATGCCTACACACACCCAGGACACAGAGACCTTTGATATACGACAGGTTAACACTGACACATTGATCAGACAAGTGTGGTTACTCTGGTTGCAGTGCCAGTTGCTTCTCCCAGTGCCCCTCACAATGACCACTAGTTGCTTATCTCGGTGGTCATTGTGAGGGCATGGTGCCACACCCGAGGGTTGGTAGGGTTACTTCGGGGAGACCTACTTTTCACCCGCCTCCTGAAGCTGGTGTGTCACTAGGTGCCTCCAGATGTATGTGTAGTGTCATAGTGAAGGCACAGGCATGTCCGACCTGGGCCTTGAACAGATATTGTGGCTATTAAATGTCATGGATTCTGACATGGGTGACTCCCTGAACCCTGTAAGCAAGTCCTTAGACAGGATGAACGACACCCTAGATTGGACAGTTTCTGTAACAGAATGTCTGTTGGAGGAAAGTAGGCATTCAGGTGGCCAGAGAACTGTTACATCTTCTGGTGTTAGCAGACTTGGCTGTGGAGCACCCCACTCCTCTAGTGACACTACATCCACTGCTCCGTCAGTGATTACAATGTCTACACCCAGATGTGGTAGGCCACAGGGTCATGGTTCTGAACATAGTCATGATGACAGCTCATCCAGCAGACATCACTCATCTTCCAGTAGCATTCTAACTTCTAGCCAGAGCCGTGGAAGTAGCAGGTAGTTCTCATGGTCGGGGGTGATGATGCTGAACTGACTAGTCTACCATGCACGGCACACACATGTCCAAGATGCCAGCATGTAGTGTTAGCACAGTGCCTGATTGTGTCCATGCAGACACTCACACATTGAAATAAAAAAAAAATTCACTTCCCATACCACTTCACACACATGCAAACTATCTAAAGAGTATTGATGAGTGCTATACACCTGTTGCTACTAGCCCTGAATGCTCTGTACTCTGGAATATACTTGTGTTTCTTACTTGCATACATTCACTTCTTTGGTGTCAGTCTTGCCCTCTGCCCCCTCCCCCACCATGTGCAAACAATGATGATTGTGCCCTGCCTTTGCACATGTCTTTGTGGCCTAGGGTTGCATATATATCTGATGCACACAGTGGATAACTAATGGTTGTTTATTCGCAGGACTGGATTTATAAATATGTATTGTAGAACAAACGCTGCCGATTTCTTGTTCCTACATTTATGAATGATTACTTCTATAACTGTTGAACTGCATCATATTTCAGCTATTGTCATTATAGCAGTGGAAGTATTAGATGCTTTAGTCTTGCTTCCTGGTATAGTTGCGCAAATAAGGGTATAATTGACCTGTTCCATGTTTTATAGATGGAAGCCAATTGAAATGCTTGATGTACACTATTATTTCTAATATGTAACTGTATATTGCAAATATCTTACACAGGAGATATTACTGACATAACTATACACCTGAAAGAAATGCTTTGCTTAGGAGCATATACATATTTCCATATGACAGTAATCAGTTAAGTAATTTTATTTTCTTTACAGGTTCCACACTTACCTTGTCATTACTGCATTAACAAATTGTGTCTTTGGGGGTTGTCCCTGTCTGATGGTATCATAACAAAGCCATTGCATTTATTGATTGATTGATTGATTGATTGATTGATTGATTGATTGACATTTGATTACTGGGAAAGTCTGAGTGGGTAGAATCCCATATTCAGTGAAGGCCCAGGGAGAAACGCTCCAAATTAATGCAAAACATTTAAGAAAAATAATTGTACAATCTTCAAAAATAAAACAAAAACTATGCAGTTTAAATAATTATAAAAAATTAGACATAATATAAAACAATTGATACAAGGTATATGATAATCATTTAATATTTAGAGGAAATTTTAGACAGTTTGTAGAGAAATTAAAGGTAAGTTAGTCTAATACAAATTATGCTACCTATACTGTATTAAACTGTGATACTGTTTGTTCTTTTAATGTGGAACATATTTGTTTTGTTTGTGTTACTATGGAGCTTTTCTCCCACAGCCTCCACTGAAAAGGGGCTCATTTCAGCCCAGTGTACAATCCTGGTAAACAAATGTAAAATAAATAAATAAAAATAAAATTTGCAATATGAAGTGACGGGAAAGGGCTTATGGTATATTTAGAGAGAAAGTCAGGGAAGAGTATTAGATAGCAGTAAGGGAGTAAGTGAAAAAGGGAGAGTAAGGAAGTATAAGAAATGAAAAGGTACTTGTTCACATTTAGGGATATAGTTTATCCTGGTTTTGAGCAAGAATAGAGCCAAATTTTGACTAGGAAATCCTTCAGAGTGGTTTTGAAAGATGGGAGGGAGGGTATAGACCTGATGGATACAGGTAAGGAGTTCCAGGCTTTAGCAACATTGTACCAGTACAGGCAATGCCTAAGTCTGTAGACAGACAGGTGTTTTTGGTCACTGGATTGCAATGATCAACTGGGAACATGTTTTTTTGAATATTTTTTAAATTCTGGACAGGCAGATGGATGCTGGATAATTTTAAGGGTAGTAAGAAGTTGTGTATATGTTAATTGATGTGGCAATTCTAACCAATTTAGGCTTTTCAGTGCTACACAGTACAACATTTTTATTTATTTTATTTTTATTTTACATTTGTTGACCGGGCTGGTCCAACTGGATATATGTCCATTTTCAGTGGAGGCCCGGGGAGAAAAGCTCCACACATCAGAGTAGTATTTATAGAACACAGGTACATTACAAACTTTTGGCAATCATAGCACTTCATTACATTTTAGCTTATGAGTAAGAAAAAAACAATCCTATTACATAACAAGTATGGATATACATACAAAAATATGTAAAAAAGAACACTATTAAACTATAAAGTCACACACACATTATTGTTAATAAAAGATTAACTAGCTTATACAGGTTTGAAGATTAGTGTCTGGAGACAAGTGAGGTAGTTAGTCCGGGTTAACAAGGGGCATAACCAGTGTGATTTAAGGTATGGTTTAAGTTTGGTTTTAAATAAGGTAACTGAGGATAGGGAGGTTCGGTCATTGGGGAGGGTGTTCCAGGTTTATCCACTGTGTTAGAGAACAATGAGTCTCCGGACAGATTGTTGGTTTTACCTATTTATACCAGTAGTTTATTTGATGAGTGCAGGGTCTTTATTGTAGGGGGTGATTAGGTTAGTGAGTATAGGAGTATTTGTAGGTTGATACAAGATCTTATGAGCAGCTATTAGTTGTTCAGTAGAATTAGATTTGACAAATCTAACCATCCTAGTTGATTAAGATTGTTACAATAATGGGTTCTATAGCTTTACCCAGTTGCAAATCTGGCAATATTATTGTAAGAGATAGCCAGCTTGTTCAGATTGCTTTTACATAGTTTAGTATAGATAGGGGATGCATATAATAGGGTTGAGATTAAGTGGGTATGGGCAATAGTGGTCCTGGCTAGTGGAGTCAGAAAGGGTTTGATCCTATAGAGGAAACCTAGTTTTTTTGTTTACTGTTTTTATAGTGTTGTTAATATGGGGCTCAAAGGTAAGGTTATTATCAATTAGTACCCCAAGTAGTTTTGTGGTAGAATCAGGAGATATGAACAGTGAAGTGCAGTTGGGAGGCCCTGTGGGTGGGAGTGAATAATAGAATTTTTGTTTTTTTTTTTAGGTTCAGGATGAGACATCAGTGATGGAGCCATTTCACTACTGTGCTAAACATGTTTTAGGTTAGGGACTGCATTTGTGATGGTGAAGTGACTGAGCATATTAACATGGAATCATCCATATATTGGATACAGGTAGCTTGAGGTAATACAGAGTGTAGGTCATTTGTAAAAATAGAGAAGAGGAGAGGACCCAATATGGAGCCTTGAGGGACACCAAGGGCAGTTGGGAGGTGGGAAGACAAATTATTCTCCCATAGTACAGCCTGTTGCCTGTTATTTAAATAGGACTGGAACCACTGTATAGCAAGTGGATCCAGTGACAGGTTCTTAATTATGTTTATGAGTAGCTGGTGACTGACCATGTCAAAGGCTTTTGACAGATCAATAAAGAGGGCTGAGGATAGAGTGTCATTATTATGCTTTTTATTAATGCAGTCGGTGAAGGATAAGGGAGCAGAGGTGGTGCTATGAAATGGTTTGAAGCCATGGTGACAGGTAGCTAGTAAGTTGTTTTCTAGTAGGTAGTTTAATAGCTGCTTATGAATGCACTTCTTCATGATTTTTGCCAATAGGGATAATATGGCTATAGGCCTGTAGTTAGATAAATCTTTGGAGTTACCACCTTTATGCAGGGGGATAATATGTGAAATTTCCCAGATTGATGGGATAGTTCCTTCAGAAATAGTTCTGTTAATGAGGATGGATATGGGGTAGGCTATAGCTCTAGCAGCTTTTTGCAGGTATTCTGCAGGTAGTAGGTCTGCAGAGAGAGTGGCGGGTTTAAGTTTCTGAATAAGGGAACAGACAAGGGATGTAGGAACAGGTTGAAATTGAAATAGTGGGAGGCTGTTATAGATATCAGAGGAAGAAGATATAGTGTCAGGGGATAGCTGATTGGCAAGAGGTTGAATGATCTCTGTGAAGAAAGTGTTAAAAAATTGGCTATTTGGTTGGGGCTGTTGTGATCAGAGCCTGAGGGGGTGGGTGTGACTGAATGACCTGGGTGTGAAAGTTTATTGTTGCCAGACCAGAATTTTTGGGGTTTATTTTGGTGGGTTTGTTGGAGGTGACAGTAAAAGTTTCTTTTATCTGACAATATGGCTTTTTTAGTTTCATATCTTAACTGTCTGAACTTTAATTGATCTGTAGGGCTTTTAGTTGTCCGCCAGCTGGCCCAGAGTTTGTTTCTTTGTGGGATTTTTTGTTTGGTAGTTTTGAAGAGCCATGGGGCTGGTTTAGACCTACTTCTAATTGTGCATGTTGGGGGATGGTAGTCTAGAGTGGATAGGAATATAGAATTAAAGTATTTAACTGCATCTTCTAATAGTAGGTGTTTCAGGGGTGACCAGTCACAAGCTATAAGTTCTTTTTGAAAGCTGTTGGGGTTACAATTTTTGTTAGATCTTATTGTCTTACAAATGGTTGGGTTTGGGATGTCACTCTTATACCTGATTAAGAAGGTGAGTGAGTGGTCGCTTATATCTTCAGGGAGGCTACCTACTTTGTAAGATTGGTGATGACTATTTGTGAGAATCCAATCTAGGGTGCTGTCATTGTTATTAAGTTTATTGGATCTACTGGGGGATGTAATGGTTTGAGTAAAACCATGTAGGTTGATATGGGTAGAAGGCTGTTCAGATGTACAGTACCTCCAGTTTTTATTAAAGTCACAGAACACAATGGTTTCTTGTGGGTAGGTGGTGGACAGCCAACTTAGGATAGCCTCTAAGGTGCTGATAGTATTGCCTGGGGGAAGGTAGATACAAATGATATAAATGGATTTACATTTGTTGAGTTGAATCTTGGAAATAAGAATTTCTGCATTACTAGTTAGTGGAGGTTTAGAGTCTATAGAGGTCACCTGTAATCCAGATTTATATAGAATAGCTACTCCTCTACCTTTCTTAGCATTACGGTCAAGTCTCAGGATACTATAACTGGGGGGAATAACCACACTGTCTTGTATTGCTGGCTTGAGCCATGTTTCAGTGAGACAGAGGATGTCAAATGAATGTACATCCATGAGGGCATGTAGGTGGGCAACTTTATTATTTATGCTTCGAATATTGAGATGAGCTATCAGGAGAGAGTTAGGAGGTCTGGTAAGCAGGTGTGTATTAACAGAAGTTGGGGTGTTAGGCTCTGTGGTAGTGGTACAATTTGGGCCAGGGTTTGGATGTATGTCACCATCTATTAGGGGGTGGACTTGTATTCTCAGAGTGAGTTTTAAAAGTTTGCATATTAGGTTCTGGGATTTCCTAGCTCTGGGGCTGTAATATGTGATGCAAGTGAGTCTATGAAATGTGGCTGATAAATACTTTTGTGAATAGGATGTATTATTATGGCTATGAGGGATTATAAGTGTTGGTGTGGAGGTTTGTTTTATGGGGTTGTGAAATTCTAGGCAGTTAAGGTGTTCATAGAAAGTAAGTAGGTAAGGTATAGCTAAAATAGGTAGAAGTGAGAGAAAGAGTAAGGGCTTCAAGTGTGTAAGGGTAGTAGTAAGTGGCATTGTGGAAGTATTGTGTCTAGGTTACTATACAGGGATGAGTACAGATAGTCTACTAGGGTAATGACTAGTGGGAAGTGGGTTATAGCACTTTAAGGGATTGGAGTATGTGATTGGTTGTATAGATGGGGGTGTGTGGTTAGGGTGTATAAATCTAGAAGCATGGGGGTGGGTGGAATTTGTGGGAGGGTAGGAGAGCGGAGTGAGCTCGCAGGGCAAATGGAGCCCTGAAGGAGTGAACCCTAGGAGAACAATCAGTGGAGAGCTGATTGCTAAGGTAAGTGTAGGTGGAGAAAGGTGAGAGGTAAGAGCCTTGATAGTAGGGATAGTGGGCAGGGTAGCTGAGTGATGTAGAGTAAAAAGATAGAAGGATAGAGTGGGACTATAATGCAACAAGCTATGAATACTGTATTCCTGTGAGTTGTATTTCAAGACAGTAGGATAGATCTAGGAAAAGGGCGCCATCTAGTGGCCAAAGGCTGTATAGCAACAATAGCGTCTCATAGGAGGTAGCAGGTCTGAGGGAAGGATATAAGTTATTTACAAAGGGTACAGGAAATAATGTAGGCTAAAAAGCAGGAAAAGAAAGGTTTTGGCTGCTGGCCGCCCTTGCTGGGGAGTGTACCTTAAGACCTGAAGTAATTTATACAATGTTATTTCTACTGACAGAAGTTATAAAACACAAACTTTCTTTTATTTTATTTTCCTTGAGGGGTTGTTACTCAGGGCAAGAAATGATTCAACTCCTTAGCTTAGGGTGAAGACGGCAGTTTTAAGTTGGTTTAAGGTTGCTGGTAAACAAACAGGGTAATTCCTCAGCTTTAGTGCCATACAAGCAGGTAGGGCAGCTGGTTGCACAAAGAGAGAGAGAAACAGAGAGGTAAAATAAGTAGGATGTTAAACACAGTTACTAGGTAAAATAACATGTAAGATAATGCACATACTAGTACTAACACCAGGTATAATTGGTCACTATTCTTCAAATACCAAGTTTCAAATGAGAAATGAAAGGTTAGATAGATTCAGTTACATAGTGAAAGCATTTCAGTTGCATCTAGCAATTCTGTAAAGCCATAACAGTAGCACTCTAAAAGCAGGGCAGAACAGTTTGTGTGCAACAGGAATAAGATGAGGAACAAGGTATACAGAGTGAGTGTAGGCAAAGCAAGGCACTAATCAAACATGGGGCATTCTGTCCAAGAAAACATTTGCAATAATTCTAGTGTCCATGTAGTTAAAACAAATCAGCTAGGAACATTACAAATTACTTAAGTTTACATTCAAAGTTCCACATATGTGGAGTCAAGAAAGCTAAAACGCTATGTTAACATCATGTTCTTGGTGTAATTAAGGAACAATACAGTTTCATTTGGTTGTTTTACAATAATTCAACTCCAAATACACTCTACTGTGAAGGATTAGGGCTAGTAAATACTTGTGCTACTGAAACATGGTGTTTACTATGTAAAAACAAGTTATTTACTCTTTAAAGTAACAGCTGAACTTCCTACAGGTAGCTACAAATGCATAACCCGTTCCACGTGCAGCAACGCAATCACAATTAGCCGGTACCAGCGATCAATATCACCAGTACATTCTAGGTTACATAAGTCATTGCTTATGACTATAAAGATACCCTTTCAGACATTTTTAAAAGTTAAAAGGGGTATCTGGCAGTAAATAGTTAAAAAAACATATGCAAACATGCAAACACAGTTAGCCGGTACCGGCGGTTAATAACACCAGTACGCTTTATCGTACATTAGCTGTTGCTTTTGACTAAAAAATAAACCTTGAGACACTTTTGAAAGTGTAATGCTTATCTGGCAGTAGATAGTTAAAAAACACATGCAGCAAATGCTAACTATAAAGATAACTATAAAGATAACCTTACAAACACTTTTGAAAGCATAATGCTTATCTAGCAGTAAATAGTAAAAAACACATGCAGCAAATGCTAACACAGTTAGCCGGTAACAGAGATTAATAACACCAGTAGTTTCTGGGTTGGTTTAATTGTCACCTTTGACTGTGAAGATACCCTTTCAGACAACTTTGTAGGCAAACAGCTTATCTGGCAATAAAGAGTAAAAAAGGCGCAACTTACACAAAGTGTGGAAACCGGAGCTAGGGACGCAGAGCGGCCAAGAGCTAGACCAAGGAGTAAAGATGGCGACACATTGGGTGAGGTATATTTAAAAGGTAGGTGAGGTCATAAGAAAGAAAGGGAAGGATAAAGATAGGTGAGAGTAAGTAAAGACCGGAAGGGACTAGTACTTCACAGCAAGTAAAGAGGGCAGAGAGATGGCTAGTACATAGTCTGTATTAGGAATGTAATACAGCCAAGCTTGAGAAGGAAGGGAGAAGTGAGTAAGAAAAGAAAGGACCAAGGGGTGAAAGGATAGGGATAGAAGCAGAGTAATGTTAGCCAAAATAGAGTGGAGGGATGCCTACTGGGATAAGGAATCAGAGTCCAAGCCACTGAAGGAATGAACCCTAGGAGAACAATCAATGGAGAGCTGATTGCTAAGGTAAGTTTAACACCATCACTTTCAAAACATTTATGGGATTCTACATTTATATCTATATTTATTTATCTCTTTCTCTCTCTCTCTCTGTATATATATATATATATATATATATATATATATATATATATATATATATATATATATATATATATATGGATCTATGTTGATCCATCGAAATCGCATTTCATCGAAACCTAAACCGTCAAATTCACTTTCGCGAAAGTGCACTTTGTCGAAAATGCACTTTTGAGAAACACAAAATAATGAAAAAAAAAAACAAACAGAAAAATAAAAAATAATGTACCCCCCACTCCTTAAATATACTAACTCCGAGATCACACTACAGTGGAGAAAAGGATATATTCCCTTATCCCCACTGAATGTGCATGTTTGCTTTCTAGCTTCCTGAATAGCTCCGCTATGTTGGATTGGTTAATTAGCATGTACTTCAGCTCTTTATGCTTTCATTGGCATATTCTGCTGATTCCCTTTGTTTGTTTGTTGTCTCTACACATTTTGTAGAGCTGCTTAATGAATACCAAATAGCGAGCTATCATGTTGGTGGTTCGCCACCAACACGATTGCTGCACTTTGTGTAATTGTTAATGAATCCAGTCATCTTTTTCTTTCTTTTTTCCAATATCTCTTTTTCTATTTATTTTATTTTCTCAGTTCCTGTTTCAATTTCCGTCTCATATTCTATCGCAGTTTGTTTGTATTTGTTCTTTTTTAATTTTTTTCTATGTCTACCTATACCTTCATATTTCTATTTATATGCAATTCACAAGTAAATACATTTCTTGCCACTGTTTCCTGCTCCTTCACTTGCTGTGAAACTTCAACTGGACATTCATTATAGTCTCCTACAGAAGGCACTAAAACATTGCTTTGTGACAAATTGCAGTCAGATGCACTGTGCTTCACCCATTGCTACTCCATCAGAGGACCCACTGATTCATCATGCTGTGACACTGCCTGTGTTAGAGTTTCCACTCAAAACACCTTCATTTCCAGAGTAGCTAAGGTTGTGCTATACCAAAATTCTTTAAAGTCAATCTCTATCTCTTTCCTACAGTAAGGTATGGTATCAGTGACCGTTTTTCCACTGTCAGCAGGGATTTAATTTTATTTCTTCACCCTCTGCTATACTTAGTGAACATTGGATGTTCTGATCTGTATGGATATCACCACATGTATAGGCTCATAGGTACATAGGTTCTTATTATTCTTATGGCCAAACAAACCATTGAGGTCACCAAAATCACTGAATATTGATGGGAGATTAATAGTGCCCCCCATTAAGTATATTATCCTCATATATCCAAGGTGAAATGTTGCAATAATCTATCCAGCCATCCAGACTAGTTTTAAAAGTTGCTAGCGAAGTACATTGTTGAGTATTTAAGTGGAACCTGTTCTAGAAATCAGTGCTGTGGTGTATTAGGTATCAGTCATGACAGCTTTTACTGTTAGTGTGACTTATAGGATTAGGCCTTTAGAGTGGGTGTTTGCCTTAATACCAGCTTTATCTATGTGAAGGACTTCAAATAATATAGTATTATTCATAGCACAGAAGGCTTAACAAAGATCATCCCTTAGGAACCTTTATGAGATTTAGTAGAGGGATAGGGCATTTAGTCTATCACAGTTGCAAAGGATACTAAAACCTGAGATATGTCTGATGAGGAATCACTGGGGTATCTCAAGCTGGTTTAGGAGCCTAGTGAGGTACATGCAAAAGGATGCATTATAATAAATGATGTAGCTAATAAGGGAGGAATTTAGTGGGAATATAATGTTTCCAGATATTTTAAGAGACACAAAAGATATGTTCAGCAAGTTAGAAGAATTGTCTAACTCTAATAAAGATGTGGTGGCCAAAGATATTTTTTAATCATAGGATCATATGAAGTTACTAGGCCAGTGGCCTTGAGGCCCTTATAAGCCTAGCCAAGAGTTTAGCCCATATTTAGACAAATCAGCACCTGATGCCCCTGTCAAGCAGGGACACGAGTGGAATCCCAGGGATGTATTTTCTGTTTCCCATCCAGTTATCCAGGTTGCACTTAAAAAGGGGTAAAGAGGTACTCATAGAGTACCAACAATCAAATAACATAGATATCCAAGTCTCTGATGATGGATCAAATTTAAATGAAATGTTTTATATATATATATATATATATATATATATATATATATATATATATATATATATATATATATATATATATATATATATATATATATATATATATATATATATAACATGTGGTGGTAATGGTGATGGTGAATCTACCAAAGTAAAATGGTATGTATTTCTCAGCAATGCTGTTAAGCCAATGAATAACACACCAAACATTTGTTTGATCCAGCTCTCGCTGGGGAATTTATGAAATAGAATAGGATTTGATAACCACCCCCCAGTACTCAACTGTCATCAAACTTGATCAGCTATAGTTCCCTGTTATCATCTTTTGTATCAGAGAAATATATGCCAAAGAAAAGAGGTTCCAGAACAGAGTTCTGTGTGATACCGCTGGTGACATTTTTCTGTTTAGCGCAAATATCCATGACTTTAACAGTATGGGATCTATCAGATAGCTAGTCAACTATCCCGTGAACTACTTATTAATTAATGTTGAGTTGTAAAGGTTTGTTAATAATCCCAACATGGGAAACAATGTTGAAGTCCTTTGCATTGTCCAGGTAGGCAGTATGGATTGTGTGTCTTTTATCCATGCCCTTAGTAAAACTTTCAAAGAACTCAACTAGTTTGAGCAGACATGATCTGCCTTTTACTGAGCCATACATGTGTGTATCCGGGGATATAAGGTCACCTATATCATTATTTATATAGTCAACTCTAATATATTCCATAGCCTTCCAAACAGTTCTAGGGAGACTAATAGACTTGTATTTCTAAGGGTCTCTAGAGGGATCATCTTTATTTAAGGGCATCACAACCAGCTGTTCTCCACTCCTTGTTGATGTAACTGCTGGACAAACATAGGCTGAAGATTTGAAAGAAGAGTTTTGCTAGGTGGGACTTAACAACTACCAGAAGATATCCGGGGGTGTTGTCAGCACCAGTTCCACTGATATTTCAAATTTTGGAAAGCAATGCAAGGACTTGGCCAGAAGTGATTTCAGGAGGGGAGGTGCTACCAGGAATGTTGAGGTAGAGAGAAGGGTAGAGGGACTGAAGTTAGAATAGAATGTGTCTGTAAGAATATTAGCAATATCTTGATATCAGAGAAGGAAGGTACATTAGTTCAGTGGACAATTGTTTGTTACTTCTATGCTTTCTAATATAGCCAAAAGAGACTTTAATGTTTGCATTTTGAATTGTTGCAACTCTAAATTTGCAGTACGCCTTGCATTTCCTAATGGCATGTTTGAGGGACTTATAATTTTAAACCCGTTTTGTAATGATGTAGTGGAGATAGTTTATATATGACCAGAAGCTTTTCTATTTTGAACACAGTTTGCTGATGTGGAAGTTCTACAATATATGATTAGTTCTACATTTCCTATTATGTTTGTGCTAGATGGGTCAGATGGGTATGGATGTGTCAATACCTCTCAACAGGGAGTAAAATTCAGATGAGTAAGCAGCAGCCTTAGATACAAGGTTTGTGGGGCAGTTGTGACATATATGATTATCAATAAAATTGGTAAATACTAAATAATCACTAAATGAAAAGGAATTATTCAGGTCCATAAAGCAAGTTTTCAGGGAGGAAGTCACAAAGAAATGGTCAAATTTCAATAGGGAGGTTATAACAAGCACATTGGTGAACTTAGAGAATTTGTTAATAAGGACACAATTTAGAAGACAAACACATCTGGTGGGTAGAGGGGCAATTTGGTGAAGGATATTGGTGTTTACAAAGCCCAGAAATGTCTGTGTATATTTGTTGCTGATAGCATACATTTACCAGTTTACGTATAGAAAGCTGTATTCACCTATAAGGAAGGTATCTGGTTCAATGGTTAACTTTTTAAACTACTTAAGGTTTTCTGCATAATCCAAAAGTGCCATTAATGGGGATATTTAACTTGCAATAATGGGCAAATTAATTTTATTGAATGCTAATAGGACTTTAGCCATTTCCAGATTTATATAATGCTGAATCTGGTGAGAGATGATAGATGCATAAATATACAGTGATACTCCTCCACAGTTGCTGATTGGTCTGAATCATAGGGAACAACTTTTTTATTCAAGAATCAGGTACAAAGCTAAAAGTAATGTGGAACAAAGGCCTAAAACTAGGGAGAGGTTTTAAACAGAATTCTAATTCTCTCAGAAAGTTGCTAGAACAATAAGTTTTGCATCAGCATGCATTTTCAGAACAGTAAGAAGTATGAAACTAATATCTGGCATTACTAGCTGATTGTAACCCTCTGCAGTTTACCAGAAAATCAAAAGCATTATGATTGGCAGTGAAAAATATGAGGCAAAATTAGAGACAGCTGAGAGGTATGATATGAGTGCAAGATATTTGTACCCTAGAACAGAGGGAAAGCTATCAGTACACTGAAACCAAGTTTCTGTAAATAGTTAAATGCCGATGTCTGCCAAGATAAGGAAGGCCTCAAGTACTGCCTTTTTATTGCTTGGTCTTCTGGGGTTCAGCAGTGCTACCTTGATATTCACCAGACTGGAATTTCCTACTCTGGCATGTCCATAAAGGGAACTGTGCTTAAAAAAACGACACTGTGCAGGTAACAAAACTTATGGCCTGTGTGAGAAAACTGAGGCATAAGAGGTGCATGTCATCCATTGTCATGCATGGAGATCTAGTAATTTAGACACTAATTTTCTAGATAATCAATGCAGCCAATGATTTTATACTTATCAGTGAATGTAGAATGCTGCTCAATGTCAGGATCTTGACTTCTTTGAAGACATGAAAAGATAGCTCAACAGTGTCTCTCTGCATTTCTATCAGGGTGGAATGTTTAACACTTTTCATTTCCACACGAGCATCTACAAGGTTATTATTATATCTATGGTGGTGCAGTGACCTAGGGGCCCTAGTAACACACATGAAATCCTAGCACCAGAAAGGCACCTTGTCCTTAACCAGCCTTGTGAATGCCATGTCTGAGTCAGCAATTAATAATCTTAAGGTATAGGTTTGCCATACAACTGGTTCAGGGCCGGTACTAGGATTTTGGGGGCCCCCAGCAAGTTTCAAGTTGGGGGCCCTACCCAGAAGAATATAAAGTGTGACCAAATTGCTGTCACATCCCCTTTCCTGCCAAGCTCATCCAGCACCATTTAAAGATCACTATAGAGGTGATCATTAAAGGCCTTTAAGTGTTTATGTCTGCTTAATTCCCATGATTGCCTTCTTTTCCCTTTACCATAGTTAAAATCCTTACGTCTTCCATACCGTTGTTCTACGAGTCCCCTAAGTGTTGTTCTACTCCATCTATAGCACCAAGCTTATCAGTCATTATGCTCTAAAGCCATCGCTGGAATGTACCCTGCTACATGAGTAGGGAAGTGCCAACGTGGTTCAATAAATTTATTGTTTCATTTTATCATCAACATCAACCCTCTTTTTCACATTTTCTACATGGGGTCAGGGTGTCATGTTAACTTTTGCCATTTCTCTCAATTCAATGTCACACTCCTGCTCTCTTTGACACTCATGCCAGACTGTCATAGATATTCAGTCACACAATCCATTCACCTCTTTGCTGGATGCCCTCATTTCTTCTTAACTTCTTCCTGACTGTCACAAATCTTTTTCACCACATTGTCTTCTGCTTTTCTGCACATGTGCCTGCACCACAGTAATCTGTTCTCTCTGATATTTTCTGGAATTGGAGCTACTTTGGCTTCTGATCTGACGTTCACATTTCTTAATCTGTCCCACAGTGTGCATCCTACCACCCTTCTACTTAGGGTGCTAGAGCCTTGAGTAATTCCTTGAAATGTATTTTCTCTCTAGTCAACTTCCAGGTCTTCAGCCTGGTCTCTGTTGACCTTAGAGCCTTCTCTGACCACTGGTTGCAGCTGATTGTGGCAACCAGTGCTTTATGCTGTGGGCTGACTGTTTCACTGGGGATGACTTTGCAATTACTGATTCTACCCCAGTGCCTTTTTCTTATTAGGAGACTTCTACCTGAGTTGCATGTTGGTCACTCTTGTATATAATCTTGTGACTGTCCCTCTTTCTGAACCATTTGTTGGCTGCTATCAAGCCATTTTCCAGACAGAATTCCTCCGGAGTAGTAGTCTCTGGATGCCAAGCCAAGTGGCTTTGCTTCACTGCCCTTCCATACATAGAATGTCCAGCCTCCTTCATACCATCATGTGAACTGCTTCTAAGCTCCATCCTGTCAGTGAACCTACACTGAGTGTAGCAATTCTTAGTTCATGTTTGGCAGGTTGATTGGTTTTATGTCCAGCTTTTTCTCAACAGCGGTATCCCAGGTAAACCAGGCTGGTTAACTGGACACAGGCCAGCCAGTAGCTTATTGACTCAGGGCTACTGGACTTTATGGCAGGCACACACTGGTCAACAGAGGCATGTACACCCCTCCCTCCATTAACATGGGTTCCTGGTGCAGGTAGGACTAGTCCGAGTCCTCAACCCATTTATCACCAGCAAATACCCATGTCCATTTGGTGACATTAGTCAACATGACTGAATCACCTACAGACATATTTTACACTGTCAGATTGCTAGCCCTGCCTCAGCATGCATTCTGTCATTCATGTTCTATCTTGAGGATACTGTGCAGCATATACTCTCATGAGAATCATGGAGTTTGTGCCGTTATGTGGGATATTACTCACCAGTGGCATTTAAAAAAACTATGGATGCATTTTTATCATGGGATTACTGTTAAAGCAGGACTAATTAAGACACAGCAAATGAAATGAGTGTAACCACAGTACATTCGCTAGGTAGTTTTCCAGTAGAGTCAATTATGCACAAAAGTTATTGCATGGCTGAAAGGGGGAATAACTGTAAAATACAAATATCATGATAGTTGCAGATACATATGTCTATATCTACTGTCTGTTCCTACAGCATTTCTTGTTATATAGTTTAACTTTCCATAATATTTTTATCTAGAAAATTATTATAACTTTTTTGTATTGAAAGTCTAATATATCCTTATAAGCTGTTTAGATATAAGGTAGGGAAATAAAGAAAGCATACATCAAAATGTTTATTAAAGAAACCAGAGCCTTTAACTTCAACGCTCTCTACGTGAAACTTTTTTTTTCCCACAACCATGTTAACCCTCCCATACAGCCTTCAGCATACCAGGCTGCTGGCTAATGACAGGGATGGGAGCTTGTAGCAGGTGCTTGACTCCTGTCATCTCACAACTACACTGACAGAAGGCTTTCAAGAGTTAGTGAATTGACAACACTGTGGGGATTTGGAACATGGTTAAAAATCTACACAGATGACTTCTTTACATGAAGGTAATGGCAGAAAAAAAAATAACACTGGTTATGCTAAGTAGGATTGAGTGTCACAGGAGACAGGAATAACTGTCAGCATGGCAGAGATACATGGAACTCTAAGGCAAATAGCAATGATGGATACCCATTCAAACTCATTGCTAGATCAAAATCTAGTGCCACCTCCCAGAAAGCTCCTCCAAAGATAAGGACAAAAAAAGCTCATCTGAAGTTACCTGCACTGCTCTTGCACCCAACTCAGTTGCACTGCTCCTCATGCCCCATAACAGCTTGCATCTAGGGCAATCATACCATTTGCACCACCTTAGCTACAGCATTGGTTTCAATAACATGTCACCATTATGGCGCTTTCCCCATTATGTCTTCACTCTGTAGATCCACCCGATGAGCAAGAGAAAAACTGGATGACCCAAGCACATTAATTGTCAACTTCTTCTGTTGCAACTTATGAAAGGGGGTATGACTTGTTCACTGCACAGGGGTGAAGACTACCTGTCATGTGGATGCTGATATCCCATTACCTGTTAACCAAACACCGGGTTTTCTGTTTTGGACAATGTATTCAAGTGTCTTGTCAAGACAGAGAACCTTGCATGCTTAACTGCAGATTCACTGGAGTGGCACCCCCTTAACTTTGGGCCACAGGGAGTCAGTCACCATCTGGAAATGTTGATCATCCAACACTGGTCCTGTATAGGTTACCATCTTAGGCACCCTGACATCCCCTGTATTCAGCACCCTAACTGGTGTGACTTCCTTTATATGTATCCTGACCCACATTTTACATATGGTAAAACCTCCCCATCGCCATCCCCCATTTATTTGTCCAATTTCCAACTCATTCTTCTCTGTGCAGAACCACCCATCTCTTTCTACTCTTTTGCATTTTTTTTTTCCAAAACGTAGTCCTACATCTGCTTTTATTTTTCAGCCTTTCCTTGCATAAAATACCTCCTCATAGCTCTCTTACCTCTTGTCATCATTTAAATTAGAGTGGATCTCTCCCCAAAAAGGTACCCTACCATCCTACCTTTTTCATATCATTGTATTTTTTGCTCTCCCTTGTGTGCTTCTGTTTTCTTGCTTTCCTCCTTTCATACTCTCTTATACACTCCTTTCTTTTTCACTGTAAAAAGGACAGAAGTGGGCATGTGATTTCAGCCACCTCTTGAGTGATATTCACGTACTGCAATTTGCAAGAAGGTTGCTCTTTGCAGTGTTTTCTGGTGTGAAATACCATGTCTTGGAACAGTCACTATATTGTGCACGACCTAGTCTTGCACCTTTGTGACACTTTAGTTAGCAAGGTCACTACAAATACATGGATTTACTCTGCATGTTGTCATTACTCTGTCCTGCTCCACATCACTACAGCAATAAACCAAAGATGCTCCGTTCTATTGATCCTGGTTATCATACCACAACTGTGTAGGAACACTAGGGTTCTCTGGTTCAATTCTTGGTTGGGGTGCCTTCTGTACAGACTCTGCATGTACTCCTTGTGTTAGTGTGGGTTTCCTCCCACATTCCAAAGACATGCAATAGGTGGATTGGACACTCTAAATTGACACATGAGGGAGTGTGCCCCCCAAACCACCTGCTAATTAAATGTACCAATTCTGAGATCGCACTACAGCAAAGAAAACAGTGAATATACCATTATGCTCTGTACATGAGATCCATTTAAACAGTTCAAAGTTTCAAAACTTCGTAAAAGTATGAAATTTAGAAGTAGACCCATATATATATATATATATATATATATATATATATATATATATATATATATATATATATATATATATATTTATATATATATATATATATATATATATATATGTGTGTGTGTGTGTGTGTGTGTGTGTGTGTGTGTGTGTGTGTGTGTGTGTGTGTGTGTGTGTGTATGTCTCTTACAGATTTCTTTTTGGGATCTGCATCTGGCCTTTTAAGCCATGAAAAATCCAACCATATTTGACCTTCTATTTCTTCACAAAATAAATGGAACAATAAATACCAGGTTAAAGTAACTAAATCTCAACAACAAATAAGCCACATTGGTATTATACATATATTTTATACATTTTACAGTGTATCCCCACCTCTGGAACAAACTTCCACAATGTCAAGCAGAGTATCACAGCTAGTACTTTTAAGATAAACTTTGGTAATTGGATAGCCAGCCTCAAAATGTCCCTTGGTCTGATTTGTACTGCCCTGCTTGAATTGGGCAGGAATCTTGATAATGGGTTACTGGCTAGGTTTGTAATGGTCTGCTGACTTATTCCTTAACACTTAAAAAACAGCAATGATTTAAGGCATGTAATGATGAGGGTTGCAGTGGTTTTACAGCAATAAATAATAACCATTGGTCAGTACCAAATGTTAGCTTGTGGTATATTGGGCTCATAATGAGCCCAATATACCACATGCTAATATATGGTACTGACCAATTGTTATTATTTATTGCTGTAAAACTACTATAACCTTTGTCATTACATGCTTTAAATCATTATTATTTTTTTCCCAGAGTTCCCTTTACAGACAACATACTGCTGAACTATAACAGAAATCTAACATACACTGCCTACTCCACGTTTCTGAAGCCAAGCACAAACTGTACCACAAAACTTTAACAATGCAAGAGTCAAGGTACAAGGAAGTCTGCAGACCAAAATGTAGTAAAAGGCAGAAAAGTCCCAGAACTGCCCCAGTTAAAAAAAAAAAACAAAAAAAAACAAAAAAAAACAACTTACTTCCTTGTCTGTTGCAGACAATCAAGTCCCTTGCTTCATTGAAGTGGACCTGATTGAGGGCAGCTTACAGACAAGTTAAAATTAAAAAAAAAACAAAAAAAAAAACGGAAAACAGTTTGCGATCGCATGGTGACATAATGTAGCTGGGCAGATGTCTACAAGATGTGGAGGAATGAATGACAGAGAAGGAGAAACCCCGCAGCTGCTGCTTGGAGGCCCTCTTTCACGGGCAGATGATCAGAGGCTCCCCGCGACCACTGGTTCCGCGGGTTCCGCAGGTGCCTAATGCCGGCTATGAACTGGTTCCAAGTAGCAGTAAATGTGAGTGTGGGGATGATATTAATATTTGTCCACAAGGCTGAAAAAAGCTAGGAAGAAGTCAGTGAGCCAAGAAGGCTTAAGCAAGGACATTTTTACTACTTCAGTATATGTAGGAGTGATATTGTGGTGCTATTGTAATGTAGTGCTGCTGTGGTGGTGTTTACTGACCAAGGGTGAGATGGAGAGACCATCCTCCAGTTTAGACAAGTAAGTATGTCTCTCATAGGTGGAATCAGTAGGTGCTAGAAGTTGATTCTCAGTAAACATGAGCTCATCACTACACTGCTTCAGAAAACCAAGTACTAATAAGCTTGCTAAGGATGAGGGTAAAGCTGTCCAGGGCTCTTTGATGAGAGATAATGTTTTTGAGGTTAACTAATAACATGCATAACAGCTAAAAGTTAAGCACACTAGTGATCCCAAATAATTTCAAAACAGTGATGGTTTAAGACACACAGTGTAAAATCTACTTAGTCACAAAATTAAGGGGGCTGATTTTGAATGAAGGTTTGACTGAGGATAACTGTTATCTGTTAGTAGTCAGTATACTGAGTGTATGCAACACACAGGGATGATAAATGAATGCAATTAGTTTAAGGGGTGCACTTTTACAAAATTATGTTATATACTAACAACAGCCAATGGAAGAAGAATGGAAGAGAATCTTTTGTTTTTTCTTCCCTTGGACCTCACCCTACCAGCACAAGTCCACATTGGCTCATGTCCATGCTGGATCTACCAGCCATCCTTCTGTCACCCTGGACTTACTCTGATATTGCTGGGGTTGGTCGTAGATCCTAAGGGCATCCTGGGGACTGGGGCCATTTGTGCTTCTGTATGGATATTTTTCATGAACAAGTATTAACAAATATACTAACATCTTTCACTGTTTTCCTTCTTCCATAAGCGCCATCTAATTTTCTGTAATATTGTTGCCAACATTCATTTTCCATTAAATATGATTTCTTTTATTCTTTCATTCCAAATAATCCAAACAACATAAAATGGTCTTTTAGCTATCAAACTAACATATTACCTGCTTTTATGCCTGTAATATCCATGCATACTCATATTTATCATCATTTCTTCCACTTTAGATCTACCTTTAAATTTTTTTTTGATGTAACATTTCCCACAATTTCACTATCTGACTACATTTTTATAAACATTGTCAAAGGAAAAAACTTCAAAGACCAATTCACATAAGGTTCAAGTATGGCACCCTTTATTACTTGCAGCAAGGAGACAAAACATGCAGATACAAGATTTGTCTAAATTACTAGTGAACAGTATGCTACTTTTATACAGTTCTTTCCATGTTACACAGAAATGTTGCTTCTATTGCTGATGTAGTTAGACACAGCTTTCTGTATTGTTCTACAGAAAATGTTACTTAGATTTCCTGCTGACATGTTCAGATTTAAAACTCACTATGTTACATAGAAAATGTTACTTAGATTTCCTGCTGACATGACTGGATTACAAAAAACATTTGGGAAAAATAACCTGGCCTTGGGGCTTATTTTAGCCCACTGCAAACTTTCTATTCTTCAGTTGTGCAGTTCTAATATATATGTGTTCCATTTCAAGGTACATTTCTAGCTTAGGTACAAGTAATGCTGACTACGGTTTATACTTTCAAGCAGCCTTTGTTTTCATTATCAATAGCTTCAGCAGCTGTGTATTTTCTCATGGCATAAGCAGAAGATCAATAACTCTTTGTTAAGTCTCATGACACTAGTAGAAATGAAACACTTATTATTATTTTCATGACATTAGCAGAAATCAAATGCTTTCCTGTTACTTTCCAAAGCATAAGCAGATCACAGCTGCACATATTTTCATGACATAACAGGATTGGAATGTCTCTAGTAGCTCGTGCAGATTCATGCAGTGTGAACAGAATAAATGCATTAACCCTTTTGAACCTCAAATGCACTAAGCATCCATATTACTAATACATATTTTTCTAACAAAAATGTTTTGTAGTTTCTTCTTTGCCGCAATATATACATATTCTTTCACTTGTTTTTTTTATATGGCATATTTCCTTTTACTGGTAATTCATTAATTACCAGCCACCATAAGCAAATCTTGACATTTTACTTGTTTTGTACACCATGCATTTCTTACATTTATAGCTTTAATTTTTTCATTTGTTAAATCTGCCCATGGAGTCACGTAATAATATTACATCATTATATTCTTATACCACACTTTCCCCTCATTTTCAATTTTCCCAGTTTTTATTTTCCATAAAAGTATCTTATACATCCCTTTCTTCTTTTAAACTTATTTAACATTTCCCCAAAACCTTCATATTTATATTTCAATAATTTTACCACTAACCTCTCATGTTGTTCATTTATTTAATTTAACACTTTATGCAAATAACAAGGTAGTATATACAATTAGATTTATTAATCCTAACTCTCCATTTACTTATCCATATACAGAACTTCTCTTTTCACTGAACTCAGTCTTGAACCACATATAAATGAAAAAATCACTTGTAATATTTCTTTTTCATATATTATTGGTAACTTATAGACACTTGCCAAATAAGCTATCTTTCCCCATTAAAACTGAGTTAACTAAATTAACTTTTTCCCTAAAAGATAACTTACATGTTTTCCAAAAAAGTGCTTTAATTTCATCCATTGTTCATGGCTTATGTTTTATCTCCAAATCTTTAACTTAGTACAGAAATCTCATTGACTGGAAAAAATATATTCCAGCAATCTCTACTGTAGCATCCAGTCACTTGTTTTTTCTTTATTTAAATCCATGTATATTTCTGTTAAATATTTGCTCAAGTAACATATTTCTTTCATTCAAATTTTGCTTCTTGTAATTACTATAATATTATCTGCATAAATCAACACAACTGGGATTTTTATCTCCTCATTTTTTATACAATTTCCATCCTTCATTTTTATATTTATTTTTCTAATTCAGACATTCATAACTAAAGAAATAAAATGCTACTCAATGGAAATTGTGCGTTATACCATTTTAATATCTATTTTATAACTCAACCATCCATTTACTAAAATTCTTATTTTATTCTTATCATATGCTGAATGATATACATTCCTAATTTTTCTACTAATATTATATTCCTTCATAATAAGCCATAAAAGTTAATGTTGTATAGTATCAAATTTTAACTCCCTCTTTTCAGTTTGCATCATCCACAATTTCCCTTAATATTAATAATAATTCCTGACATCCTTTACCTTTTAAACTAAATATACTACTTACCATTTTTTTTCCATTTTATGTTCCATCTCTTCTGAATTATCTTCTTCAATATCTTATAGTCTGCGTTGTTCAATACTATAGGTATCCAGTTTTTAATTTAATTTTTCTTCATTAAGTATTTCACTACATAAGTCTTTATACATAAAACCTTCATTGAACCATTCATTCAAAACTTAAAAAAAATACTTTTTCTGCCAGCCGGTTAAGTTCTCATACAATAAATACTGTAGCCCATCAGGTCCTGCTGCTGACTGCACGTTAATTTGTCCAAGTACCTTATCTAATCCATGTAAAGAAATCTCCTTCTTTAAGTCTTTATTATCTTGTTCTGATAATTTTCTAACATCCCATATTTTTTCTTGATCATTCTTTCTATCTTTAAATAATTCTTTACGTAATTTTTATTTGTCCTCACCCATATTTCATCTCTATCATTATGCTGCTATCTTCCTTAACTAACCTGCTTAAGTAAGCCAATACCTCTTCCCTTTTACCTTGTGAAAAATACCCTTACTTAAATAATAATTCCTTAATTTTCTCTTGATTTGTAAGTTCTGTGTTCTTTTACAAAATAATCCCTATCATTTCTTTCTTTATCCTTTAAAGCAGCTGTCCATAGTCTATCATATTTTTTTCTGCTTTTCTTACATCTGTCTACCATATTAAAAACAAGTGTTTCTTATATTTTCTTGGAAACAAAAGCCACCACTTAGGACAGTTTTTATAAAATACTCTAGTAATAATGTAGTTTTTTCATAACTATGTTATTATTCTGTTTCTGTTTTATCCTATGCACTCTCATTTATCTTTTTATCCCTTCTCCCATCCTGATACACTCCTTATTTTCCTTTATCTTTATCCATATGGCTAAATAATCTGAAAAACCTGTTACAATCATCTCTCCTATTTCAGTTTTGTCTGTACCCAGCTATAGGTCCATGAATTATTGTTCCAAATGTTGCCACATTTTATAACTTCTAACATTTTTTACATAATTCCTTCTCTTTTGTTCTTCTACATCACAGTTCACATTTGAAATCTCCTGTCTGTGTTACGTATATTCATATTTATTACGTCATCTAAAATTTTATGGAATACATTTTCCCTTTCTTTGTTTGTGACATAGGCATAAACTGCTATAATTCTACATCCCTGGCTATTCCATGTTAAATCTAAAGTTAGCTTGTCCATCATTACCAATGTTATATTTCATACTTTCACTGACTTTTTACCAAGAATCACTATTCTGGAACATCTTTCATTTCCTAAGTTCTAGATTTTGTCTCCCCCTAAAGCTTTTCTGTTTACAGTTTTTCTTCTTTTGTCAAAATCACACATCTTCTAATACTATTACATCCACATCACACCTATTACACAAAGTTAAAACTCCTAACCTTCTAAGTGTATTTTTAATGCTATTTACATTTACCAAAAGTACCCTAAAATTGTCAGTATTTCTTTGCTTTAATTTCTTATATATGGGGAGTTTCTTAAAACAGATTCAATATCTATTTTATTATCAGTTTCCTTTCTTTTTCTCCTTTATACTTATCCTTCTAAACTTTATTTTTCTATCTCTTGCTTTTTTACCAATATAAGTCTTTTTTTCCTTTTACTATTTTTCAATTTCAATTTTTCCTTTTCACTTATTTCAGATCCTTTCTCTATAACATTTTCTTTAATTATATTTACATCTTTATTTCTGTCTTGTTCTTCCTTTTTTACATTTTTTGTCTTCTATTTCAATTATTTCACCTCTTTGTATATTTTCCTCCCCTTTGCTTTCTTCTTCATCATCCCTTTGCTCTATTTTACAATTATATGTACACATTTTTTCTTTTTCCATGATCAGCACAATATGACAATCCCATCCACCAGTCCGTAAGCCTCTTTTACCATAAATGTTAGTAATGTCCATAACTTCTTTACATAATTTAATATCCCTTCAAAGTCTCTTTTTCAACCTCATTAAAAATTGAACATGTATTTTCCTTTTTGTTTCCTCATGAAATTCTTTAACCACATGTAGGCCCCATGAATTACAGTTCATTTTTCTTTCATACTCTGCCAAATTGTTTTTCCATAGCAGAAGCAGTCTCAAGTATAACATCACAAAATGTCTCTTTTTCAATAAGAATAAAAGCTCTTCCCTCTTGACCCTTAACACCTAATGGCACCTTGAAGTTGTCCCATATATCACACCTGCCCATTTCCTTTTCTTCTTTATTTTGAATACTTACTACAAATGTTTTCTGATTGACTATATCACCTTTATTCTGCTCCTCTCAAACAGCCTTCCCTGCACACTCCTCTACTATCTCAGCATACAGTTTTTATTTCTGTACTCCTTCCTTTAAAATAAATTCATATTCTTCAGTTTGTATTTTATCCATAATGCCACCTTACAAAACATATTTTCCACACTCTGGCTCACTCTGCTACATAATTTCACCCAAAATATCATTCCTGCAACCCTCTTGACTGCAGGTTTATAGGTACATAGGTGTTTACTAGGCTAACAACCACAACGGCCTTTTTAAGCCTAGCAATACAGCCCAAATCTCTGACAAGTTCTGGTACCCTTGATAAGTGTAAGCAGGGACTTGGGAGATGAAACATTTACATGTAGGGGGCTGGGAGATGTACCATTTACAGGCTGCCTATGTCCATTAGAGACATTGGTGCCAAACCAGGGATGAATTCCATGTTGTGTTAGGGAGTAACTCTGCTTCACATGGATGGGGAGTCTGTTTCAGAAAAGGAGTAGTCTCTGAGATACATACCTGTCTTTCCAGTAGGTCATATTTATATAACAGGCAAGGTTTAAGTTTTTAGAATGGGTAATTCTGGTGATATTTGTTTTGTGGATATGCTGGAGGTCCATCAGAGTGGGGTCTGGCAATGCCTTGTATGCCAGGCATAGGTCTTCCCTTAACAGCCTGTAGGAGACAGAATACAGGGATAGGGCCTTGAGGTGGTCTGCAAAGGACATTTTACTTACACCTTGTATTCTTTTAGTGAGAAACCTTTGTGAATGTTCCATTTGTTGGATATGTCTCATTAGGTATATACGAAAGGGGGTAATTGTACTCAGTGATAGGTCTGATGAATGCCATATACAGTGGAACAATGAATTTCTTGGACCTAGATACCATACATTTGTTTATAAGTTGAACAACATAGAATTTATTATTTATTTATTTTTTTTATTTAACATTTGTTGACCGGGAAAGTCAGACTAGGTTCCACAGAGCCTGTTTTCAGTGGAGGCCCAGGGAGAAATGCTCCAGATTCATGTCTTTGGAATGTGGGAGGAAACCAGAGTACCCGGAGGAAACCCACGTGAACACAGGGAGAACATGCAAACTCCACACAAAAGGCACCCCAGCCGAGAATCAACCCAGAGAACCTCTTGCTGTGAGGTGACAACGTTAACCGCTACACCACTGCGCCGCCAAATGATTTCCTCACTACTGTAGACACATAATGGTCAAAGGATAGACTACTATCTATGTATGTCCCCAAGTCTTTCACTACTGGGACAACTTTTAGGGGTGTATTGTCAATACAATAATTATCAGGGGTGGATGACTTCCAGAAGAATACTATTATGCATTTCTTGGCATTTAGTTTTAGTCCATGGCTCTGACATCAGTTATTTGCCTGTGTCAAGCCTTCCTGAATAACTTTTGTGTTGGTAGGGGATACAATGACAGCTCCTAATTTGAATCACCTGCAAATGTAGTCAGCCAGAGGCCATTTACATTGGTCTTGACTTTGGAGAGGTAAATGCGAAAAAGGAGCAGTTGCAGGACCAATCCCTGAGGGACTCAACTTGTGATTGGTCACTTTGCAGAAGTGGACTCCTCAATTCTAACTTCCTGGGTCCTGTCTGTGAGCCAGCTAGCTATCCACTGGGTGGCATAATGTTTGTACCAAAGCTCTTGAGTTTGTCAACAATGCCCAAGTGGGGTATTGCATCAAATGTCTTGGCCAGTCAAGGTGGTAGTGAGAACCATTTTGCCCTCATCCACTACTTTGGTTACCTTCTTAAAGAGGTCCACCAGGTTGACCATGTAGTACCTGCACTTGACGAAACCAAATTGGGTTGGGTCCAGTGTCTGGAGGTATCCTATGTCATTATTAATCATTTCCATGATAATTCTTTTCATGGCATTGCATAGGAGACTAGTGTGACTTATGGGTCTGTAGTTACTAGGGTCTGTAGATGACCCACCTTTGTGCAGAGGGATGACTGTTTCTGTTCTTCATTCATGAGGCATGAAGCCTGTTTGGAGGCTAGAATTAAATAGGAATTCCAGAGGGCATGATGGGTCATGTTTAATGCTATTTAGAAGGCATTCTGGTATGTTGTCTGGGTGCATTAATGCAGTATTCTTGCCTTAGAGAGAGAGAGAGCATTAAGGACCTGTTCCCTAGTGATAGCAGGGGAGTTATTTATATTTGATGGTATTTCCTGAGAGAAGGCTGAGGGGGAGAAAGGGATAAAGTTGGAGCTGAATTTGTCAGCCAGTAGGTTTGTTGTATCTTCTGGCTCAGTATACATGGCTGCATTAACGATGAGCTCCACACACAATTGTGCATTGCTTTTGAATTTGTGGACATAGCTAAAGAATACCTTGTGGTTGCCCTTAGCCTAGAAGGCCAAATTTACCTGAAATTTGACTTGGTAGACTTTATTTGTCCTCTGAATTGTTTCTTTAGTTTGATGAGAGTGCTTTTATCCTGCTGGGTGCTGCACCTCCTAATTTTTGCCATGATTTTCTTTCTTCTGTTATGCAGCCTATTGAATTTGTGATTCCACCAGGGTGGCTTGTTTTTTTGAGTTAGTTATGTACTTCTTTCTGGTGGGTACAGCTGCCTCTATGTAACTATTAACATGCTTATATAGGGTTTCTGTGAACAGTTCCACATAGGCAGCAGTGTTCTCAGGGTTTATGGAGGCTTGACATTTTGTCATGTTTTCACTTAATAGTAGGAAGTTGGCCTTAGTGTAAATATTCCAGAGTTAGCTGGTGTTCCATGTTATATTTTTAGTTCAGAGGAGACCATTTTGTGGTCTGACCTTACCAGAAAAGACATTATACTAGGGGGTGTGCAGCACTCTTCATTATTACTGTTGACCAGATCCAGTATGGTTGCATCCCTGGTTAGTATATTGACAATCTGGTCCAGAGAGCTTGTGTTTACAAAATCCAAGAATCTATGTGCCTGTACTTTTGGTGTCATATATGAGTCCTATTTAAAAGTGGGACAATTAAAATGCCCATGAATATGGTATTTGGATGGATGGTGAGTGTTTCCAATAAGTTTTAATACATGTTATGAGTTTCCTAGGTCATAGAGGGAACCTATAGCTTGCAAGGAAGTCTTATGGAATTTTGCTTCTGGTAATTTGAACATGGAGAAGCTCAAGTCTATTGTCCTGTTTGATCAGCCTTCATGTATATATATTTTTTTCAAACACCTTTATTGAATTTTCTCTTGTGACATAGGCAAATTTACAATCATATGAAATTAATCAAACTATGTTAACATAACAAACATTATACTTCACATATATTGCTATATATCATATAACCTAAGCAATATTACATAAATTATTCAATTCCTGCCTTTTTTTAAATAAGAAACATCTTTATTAAACAATCACATAGGCAATCATACATTTATATAAAGAAAACAAACCACTCTGACACAATCCTAGTTGCAAGCATTTTACATCACAAACCATACTGACACCCCCCCAGTTCCAAACATTATACATCACTTATAATCTACCCATTTCTTCTCACTAAAACATTACATAGCTCATTTAAGTCCTGCTGCCTTTTAAACTCCATTCCTCCCTTGTATGTATTGTTCTCACAACTCCCATTTTTTCCTATGTAGATTGTTCCTACCCTTTTCTAAAGATCTCAATTCCAGTTGTTTTATCTCTGTTACTATATTTACTACTTCCAGTATAGCTGGTTTAGATTTTGATTTCAATTTTCTAGTAACTGATTTTTTGGCAGCCACTGTTGTTAAAAACAGCAAGGCCTTACCATGTCTAGGCAAGTCTGATTCTGTATCACAGCTCAGAAAAATCATCTCCCTTATCAGACCAAACTGCCCCCCAGCATCTCCAACAGTGCATCCCGCAGGGAATCTTTAAAGTCCACCAACTCACCACACTCTCAGAAAATATGTTCCCAATTAACTATTTCTTCCCCTTCACACCTCCAGCATTTGCTGTCTGCCTGAAGAAAAATTCTCTAGAGTCTACTCGGGGTATAAAAATATCTATGTAAATATTTACAGGCAAAAATCCTAAATCTTCTAGATTCTGTTGCAGATTTGGGAGACATACATATATCCTCCTGTTGTGTTTTTGTGAATTGTTTATCCAATCACTCTTCCTAATCCTTTCTGACCTCCTCTGATTGACCCTTATAGTCATCATGCAATATTTTATATTCTCTACTAATTATTCCTTTATTAATGGCAGTTTCTGTTCTAGATTCTACTAAAAACTCTACCAGTGCTGGTCTTTCATTTAGGACCCCCTATTTATTTCTCTATGCCTATACTCTGATATCAATCCCTGATAGGGTAGGCAGTCTCTAACCTACAGTCCAAATAAATTCCTGGCCTCTTCCCATTCTATCATCTTTCCCTCTCTAGTTATGTGGTCCCAATACTTTGATTCCTTTGCCAGTTTTCTCCAATACAAATGAAGACACCTCCACCTTTAGTCTCTGTGTAGCAACTGGTCTAAATGTGTGAAAAGCATTACAGCCTTGCACTACCAGTGTGCTTTACATGGCTTTAAACCACATCTCAGTGACCCCACAGACATCAGTATTGTCCAGTGTGAGGAGAGCTTCTAGGGATTGAAGTTTTTTGTTTAGACTCCCAGCATTGAGCAGTAACACCTTTAGATTTTCTTGGTTTTGATTTGCTGTGTCAGAAGTACTTTCAGTTTGGCATTGCCTAAAAAGGCACTATGGGGAGGACAATGTTTTAAATAATATTCAAAAGCCTACAGGGGAGAAGTGTAAACCACTTCTAGCAAAGCAGCGTGGTTTGTTGACCATTTCCTTTCATACTGATGACAAATATTGCACCACCTTAGAATGACACCAGAACCTAAACTAATTATTAAAGTCAATCACCTTTTGTTCATATTGTGGCATCATTCTTGGAGAAGGTACAATTACGATATAATTATATGTTTATAATTAAATGTAATTATACATCCATTGTTTTCAAATGTGTTTATTTCAAAAGCAGCCAACAACTTTTTTCTGAAACAATTCTTCCATATCTTGCACTGACTCCAAAACAGCACTGGTGTTCACCTCTGTGCTTTCCTCCATCTTCTCATCCTTGAACTATGCTCTCACAGCTGGTTCTGCACTAGGAACAGAATGATCACTCAAACAATGAGTAGGGGACGTTCCCCTATATCCTAGCCACATTTTCTCTGGTAGTTTAAATCCAGACAGGGTCTCCAATAAAAAGAGACTACAAGCCTATTGAGACTAACCTGGTCAACAAAACGTAAATTAAAAAAAATAATAATAAACTGCTTAAATATATATATATATATATATATATATATATATATACACACACACACACACACACACACACACACACACACACACACACACACACATGCACACACCACAAAAAATTTGTTCTTTGGCAGCTAGGTCTGCAACATTATAGATTTTATCCCTGACTATGTTGCAAAAACCACGGGTACATTAAGTTACTCAAGCACTGAAGAACCAACTTGAAAAGGATTATTGTTTGTCTTGCTCTCTCTCTCTCCATATATATATATATATATATATATATATATATATATATATATATATATATATATATATATAGATATAGATATATGAAGACATTATCCTGGGGGGAGATGGCAGAGTCTTAACTGCTTCACTAGGGATGGCCTGACCTATCTCCCCCAGATTTTTGTGTATTGGCTAAAACCTTGCCCACCCATATAGTGCCTTTTTTATGCAATGTCATTCTCTCAAATATTCCAATTTAACAAAACAGAATCTGGATTACATAAAGGTATGGCTGCTCAATGTTAGCAGCCACAGCATAAGACTCCACTCCTTTCATATACTGCTTACCCTGGAATGTATCATCACAGAAACATGGTTCAAGACCATTGAGAGCACCTAATCAGTACAGGGCTTCAACACCTATCACACATTCAGGCCAACCACACCTGATGAAGGCCCTTTAAGGTGGTGGTGTCTCTATATTAGTAAATCAAAAATATCACCTCCTGGTTCATGAGACAGGATAATGAACTAGAACTACTACCTGCCCACCTTATGATCAATATAAGCCCTTTGAAACATTATAACTTACTATAGGACCCCCTGTATGCTCCCCTCATTCCATACTACCTATCTTCCTAGTATGGAATCCCTATGCAGTAGGCCAAATACCTCTCTCCTAGGCGGCTTCAACTATACCTCTCCATCAACCGAGAAACTTATACATCCCCTAACATGTATGCCCAGATAATTCTGGACTTCATAAATACAAACTCTTTAGACTAGATAGTCTGCACCTAACTAGGAGAGATAAAATCCTGGACTTGGTCCTCACCTACATGAGGAAGGTGTGTTCCTAACTAGTTGTAACTTCCTCCTTAGCCAAATGGGCCATAAATCAGTCGCATTCACCCTAAGATGGAATCTGAAAGCATCTTCAAGTACCTCACTGTTCAAAGATTATGCAAAGGCTAATCTACTAAAACTGAATGATAACCTGGCTAAATCCAACATCCCCCTCCAATTTGATGACCCCATTGTATATGTGGAATCTTATACCACCAAATTATATATATATATATATATATATATATATAGAGAGAGAGAGAGAGAGATCTGCATAGATGCACTTGTCCTCCTCTGAAGTAAATGCAATGCCAAAATTAAAAATAACTTCCCATTTGATGGAACCCAAATATAAGCAGACTCTGTAATAAAAGAAAACAAACTCATTGCATGCAGTAATATAAACTGCACCTCTAGACCTCACCAGGGCATTCAAAATAAGTGCAGGTATAATCAGAATGATGTCAAAAAGATTAAACATTTCTTGCAACCAAGCCTAAGCAAAAGGCAGTTAAGGGTCAGTGTTGCTCTGATTCCACAAAGTGGGAAAATCCCTATAGAAGAAAGGTGAACAAACAACTACAGTACGTCTTGATAATACAGTGAGGGATTACTTGTTTTAGTGCAGAGGGAACAAATACTGTGCAAATTTGGTATTCTCTGAAACTAGCTTTCAGTAAACCATTAGAAAGATAATAATTCAATTAAGAGCAGCATGCACCTCACCTTTTAGCATGTAGGGAACATTCCCATAATAAAAGTTGAAAAAAGTTTAAAACAAGATCCTACCTTTTGTGATTATGTGATATGCTGCCATGTATATTATTGAACTACTTACTTAAAAATTACATTGATTTTGACCACCTTTGTCCACGAGAATGAAACAATGGCTTATTACATCTTAATGTGCATTGCTCTAGAATGAGGGTCATTGTGATGCCTTCTCTGGTTAGGTCAGACCACAAATCAGTCTTGTTTGAAATAACTAGTGGAACTGGCACCCTCACAGGAGCAAAAATTATAAAAAAAATTTATCAAAGCTAACTACAGCCTACTAAGCGATAGTATAAAAAACTTCATACCACAAGCAATCGCAGACATCAGTGATCACTATGAAGATGTGAATGCAAATGCCCTGTGCAAACACTTAGGCATCTGCATAAACTCTGCTGTACCTGACCGGATCAAAACCTGGTCTTCCCATAAAAACAAGCCACCATGGCGGAGTTAAGTATAAACAGATTATATAACAAGAGGAAGAAACAATATAAAATAGTTACATAGTACTACATCTTTTTTGAAATTCTCTTTGAAAGTTTCAAGAACAGGTATCGAATACCTTGATATAAAGTTAGAAAAAGATGGTTTGAATGACATTATTACCACCAGATATAGAAAAGAATATTATAGGAATCATGTTTTGCATTGTAATAGTTTACATCCACCACATATATATAAAAATATAGTTAAAGGACAAGCCGTGAGAATCTCACGTCTAAAGTCAGACGATAGGTTCTGAAAGGAAATTGATGTTATGAAAAAAGAATTATTGCAAAGGGGATACAGAGGTAAGGAGATAGAACAACAATTGAATGATATTAGAAGTTTAAGGGAGAATGTAGCAGCCCCATGTTTTTCAGCAACACATGATTATATAAGAACGAATGATAGTAAATGTATTAAGAAGGCGCCCAGCATTTGTTTATCATATTCAAGTAATATAAGGGATGTTTGTGAAGTTATTAAGAGAAACTGGCATATTTTAACATCAGATCGACAAGTTAATAGTATGATAGGTTCAAGTCCCTCTTTTACTTTTAAAAACAAAAGTTCATTGAAAAGGTTATTTTGTTACAATAAGAAGACAGAACAATCATTTTCTCAGTCAGGCACATTCCTCTGTAGAAGTTGAATTTTTGTTATTTAGTTAATAATACAAATAGTTTTATACATCCTGTGACAGGAAGGAGATACACTTTTACCATGTTAGCTACTTGTAAGTCAATAAATCTTGTCTATCTGGCACAGTGTTCCAGATGTAGGAGGTTTTATATAGCGAAAACAAATTGTAGTTTAATGGAGATAATGAGGGAACATGCCAGAGACATAAGACATAATAAAAACATAAGACTGAATAATTTGAGTAATTCTCTAGAAAAAACATATAATGGAGACATCTCAAGAGCATAGTTTTAAATTTCAGGAAGCTGAGATAATATCTGACAATGATATAATGGGTGATATTTGTAATGTAATGGAAGACAAAGAATTGTTCTAGATTCCACATCTGCAAGTTGACAAAGGAGGTGGTTTAAATGATAAAGTGTCTTTAAGACCAAGATTAAAAAGGAGACCTCGTTTATTATATACTGAAGTTTGATCACGTTTTTATTTTTCAGTTCTATTGGCTTTTAACTTTTAGATGCTAATATACAAAGAATATATTCAATTAGTTAAATTATGGTTTAATGAAGTAGAAGCTATCTACAAAAGCACTTACCATTTTATTATTTTAATAAAGCTTTCTGTTGGTTTTATTATGTTTGTTGTTTTTTATACAAGAGGAAGAAACTGTTGTCCAAAAACAAGAGGGATATCACTCTGCAGATGAAGAGTTCCCTCCTAAGCCTAAAGAAGAAAATTGGAACTCTTGTAAAGTCTTCTAAAACAAATTATGAAACTAAAATTGCATCCCTAGCCATTGTTAATCATAAGGCATTCTTTAACTGCATCCAGACTCTAAAAGGGAATACCTAACTATGTGCTGAACTGGTTGTAGATGAGATCACTCATACTACACCGGAAGATATTACCAACCTGCTAGCTGACAAATTCAGTTCATATTTCACCCTCCATTCACACTTACCATATCCAAAAGCATACCTGACATGAGCCATTTACTTAGTATCTCTAGAGAATAGGTCATGTCTGCACTCGCCAAGGCCAAAAACACAGCCTCAATGGGGCCAGATAATATCCCAAATTGTTTAGTAAACAATGTAAAACAACATCTAGAGGACTCGCTTGGCATTCTCTTTAATCATAGTTTTAGAACTGGGTATGTTTCTGCAGAATGGAGAACAGCAACAGTAATCCCCCTGCACAAAGGGGGGGGGCATCAACTGCCCCTGGCAACTACAGACCCATAAGTCTAACTAGCCTCATCTCCAAGGCCATGGAAAGAATTATCATGAACCTTATCAACAAGGACGTAGCTGACCTCCAAATGCTGGACCCAACCCATTTGGCTTTGTTAAGAATAGATCATGCTTATTAAACCTGGTGGACTTCTTTGAGAAAGTCACCAAAGCCATGGGCAAAGGTAAGACGGTGCATGTTATCTGTCTTAACCTTGCCAAGGCTTTTGACACAATTCCTCATTCTGGCATCATTGAAAAACTCTCCCAGATAGGGATTAACCATTGCATTATTGGATGAGTAGCCAATTGGCTCACCAACAGAACACAGTCAGTCAAAATTGGTGACTTCACATCCAGCAGTAAACCCATCACCAGTGGAGTACCACAAGGGTCTGTGCTTGGCCCCTTACTGTTTGGCATCTATTTCTCAGAAGTCCAGGCCAAAGTAGATGGCCTTTGGCTGACCAAGTTCACTGATGATTGCAAACTGGGAGCAATCATTTAGTCCCCCAAAGATGTCAACATATTACAAGAAGGGCTAACATAAACAAATGATTGGTGCCAAAGCCATATTCTAAAACTAAATGCAAAAAAAATGCGTTATTATTCCCTTTGGCAAAACAGAATTCCTTACAAATTACAATATTGACAGCACCCCTCCCCTCCAAGTTCCAACCCAGTGGTGTGAGGTTTGGGAACGCAGGTTGATAACAATCTGAACTTTGACCACCAAGTTTCCACATTGTTAAGGAAAGCCTTCTATGTAGCGCACCTCATAAGCAAGGGCATAGCATCCAGGTCAAAGGATGCTATAACTCCATTGTACTCGACCCTAATCAGACCACTAATAGAGTATAATGTATCCTTTTGAATGTACCTCATAAGACACCTGCAGCAGCTGGAGAGATCTTAGAGGTTTCTCACTAAGAAAATACAGGGACTCCAAACCATGACCTACATGGACAGGCTGAGCACCCTGTCATTTTTCTCTGTGTGTTATAGGCTGCTGAGAGGCGACTTGTGCCTGGCCTATAGGGAAATCTCCAATCCTGCCCTAATGGAAATGCTCCACATCCGTAAGTCAAATGGCACAAGAGTCACTGGCTCTAGGGATATCAACCTAACTTTTGATATTAACAGAACATGCTGGAGAGACAGATATGTCTCCCAGAGACTGCTGCTTCTCTGGAATAGACTTCCTATTCATGTAAAACAAAGCTGCTGGCTGACCCTATTCTAATGCAACCTTTATAATTGGATGGGAGACTGGAAATTCACCTCTGGTGTAGTACCCATATTCCTCATGAACAGGGATAGCCAGTGTTGATAACAGACCTGCTCTGTTCATAACTTTGTTCTGCAAACTACCCAAAAAGAACAGATGAGGATACTTGGGATTCATATGGCTATGCTTGTAAAGGCTCTAGGGCTGGTAGCCTAGTAACCTCCTATGAACCTATAACTTCTCATTTTTGTGGTCAGAGAGGAAACTAGTGGATGTTTGTGGGTCAGCACCACATTTGGGAGGGGAACAGAGTCAGGGACTAAGAGATCTGTGAAAGAGCAGAAGAAGAAGAGCACAAAGACTTTGTAAGAACAAAAAGCTGTGGAGTTTTTTTAAGCAGCAGTTTCGATGTAAAGAAAAGTAATGGAGTATGCTACCCACAGCTGCTCCCATATTTGGAAAAGGTAAAAGGGTGATTAGTTCACAAGCTGCAAGTCAACCAGATATGCAGCTGCTGCTGGTAACTTATGTGAATGAAGGAGACTGGAGAACTGGGGATACAGTTTGAGTGTGAGAGTGTGTGTGTGTGTGTGTGTGTGTGTGTGTGTGTGTGTGTGTGTGTGTGTGTGTGTGTGTGTGTGTGTGTGTGTGTGTGTGTTTTCTAATTAATTTGTTGTACTCTTACACAACTATGGAACTTAGTAACTATGATTGTGCATCAGTATCTTGTAGAGGAAATGCTTTAATGTAAGTATGAATGGTGGAGCTGATAGCTCTGAAAGGGCTCCCTAAAGAAGCACAGGGCTCTAGGCAGGGCCCTATGAAGACTCAGATACTAGATCCATCTCTGCTTCTCAGCTCGTTAGTAACAGAAGCGAACTTTGAAAGGGATCCATTCTTTAGAATACTTTTCTATATTGTTACTTCATTTCATTTGCATTAGCATCTCTTTGCTGTTTTTGAGCTGTGGTACAGGACAGGTAGCTTACATCCTTCTAAATTGGGAACTGCTGATTGAGGGCTCATTGTCTGTTATTCTAAAAGTGTATTAATTCTGGTTTAAGCACCTGGGCTTCAGGCCAGTTATTTTACATTAAGAGGGTTCATGGTCTGCACTGTTGTGGGAGGAGAGGCTGGACTCTGCCCTTCTGAGCTGGGAATTTCTGGTTAAAGGCTTATACTGCCTGCATATTTGAACTGCTTCTTACTGAAATTGGTACACCTTGTTTGCTGTAGCATAGACTAGATCCAGGCCTGCTGAATCTAGCTTTGTTTGTATAACTTGAGCACTAATCCAGGCATTCTTTAAAGTATTCAATTGTATTTATTACTGCTTGGTAGTAACTTGATTAAAGTGTAGCTATCACTCTAAGTCTTTTGGATTAAGCACTTGGGCTTCAGACCAGTTGTTTTACATTAGGAAGGTTTGTGGCCTGCACTGTGGTGGCAGGACAAGTAGCTTACATCCTTCTAAGTTGGGAACTGCTGATTGAGGGCTCAGTGTCTGTTATTCTAAAAGTGTATTAATTCTGGTTTAAGCACCTGGGCTTCAGGTCAGTTATTTTACATTAAGAGGGTTCGTGGTCTGCACTCTTGTGGGGGGAGAGGCTGGACTCTGCCCTTTTGAGCTGGGACTTTCTGGTTAAAGGCTTATAGTGCCTGCATATTTGTACTGCTTCTTACTGAAATTGGTACACCTTGTTTGCTGTAGCATAGACTAGATCCAGGCCTGCTGAATCTAGCTTTGTTTGTATAACTTGAGCACTAATCCAGGCATTCTTTAAAGTATTGAATTGTATTTATTACTGCTTGGTAGTAACTTGATTAAAGTGTAGCTATCATTCTAAGTCTTTTGGATTAAGCACTTGGGCTTCAGACCAGTTGTTTTACATTAGGAATGTTTGTGGCCTGCACTGTGGTGGCAGGACAGGTAGCTTACATCCTTCTAAGTTGGGAACTGCTGATTGAGGGCTCAGTGTCTGTTTTTCTAAAAGTGTATTAGTTCTGGTTTAAGCACTTGGGCTTCAGGCCAGTTATTTTACATTAAGAAGGTTTGTGGTCTGCACTCTTGTGGGAGGAGAGCCTGGACTCTGCCCTTCTGAGCTGGGAATTTCTGGTTAAAGGCTTATAGTGCCTGCATATTTGAACTGTTTCTTACTGAAATTGGTACACCTTGTTTGCTGTAGCATAGTCCTGCTGAATCTAGCTTTGTTTGTATGCTTGTTGTTTGTTTGCTTGTTATTTCCCTGAAATGCTAATTCCACCTAAAACACGGCTTTTCAGCGCTTCTGTGGATCTCTAGTGATATCTGCATTGCTTACTGTACTTATTTCCTTGTTTCACTAGAATGAAAGTTACTGTTTGTCGTTTTTGCATTTAAGTTACCTGTAGCACATTGCATTTAAGTTACCTGGCACTTGCTCACTAAAGCAATTATATAGGTCAGCGCTAAAAAATTAAAAGCACTACACCCTCACAAACTCCTCTTGAGTACCTTGTTCCCCATTGGCCCTTTTTTTTCAATTATAAAGGAATTCCCAATACTATTCTAGCATGTCCAAAGGTCAGTTGTCAATCTCCTCTCCGGTCCAGCTGGTGAATCTGGGAATCTTGAGACAATGTTATAACTGCCTCATGTACACAGACAACCTTCTGCTCCTCCCAACAAATTCCAACACATGTGAGAGATGCAACCATATAGCCAAACTGGAGGCTAAGCTCTCTCAACTCAGTACTGGCGTAACCAGTCAGGAGGAAAAGAAAACCACACTCACTACAATTCCAGTCTCACATAGACCTACCAAGACAGCAAACCAAACACATAAACACACAAAAACATACTCGGAGGCTCTAAATAAAAATCTGCCTAAGCAGCAGAGACCTCCAAAGCAGACACCCAAGCAACCGCTACCCCAAAACAAAACACGTGCAACACATAGCTCACAAAGCCAGTGTGCCGAACAGTCACAGCCCTTAAGGCTAAACAACACACCTGACACACTTGTAATAGGTGACTCTATCGTCAGGCACACTGATGTCCCGCTCACCAGGCTGAACAAGGAGAAGGTCACGGTGAGCTGCCTGTTGGGCGCTAGGATCCGCCATATAACACAAGCACTCAGGTCACTCCAAGGCAAGTACAAATATGACTCAGTCATTGTCCATGCTGGTGTGAATGACCTGAGACGTACCTCCCTGGACTACATGAAAAGAGACATAGAGGAGCTCTCTGAGCATGTAGCCCAGGCAGGTATGGCCGTGACCTTGAGTAGCATCTTACCTTCACCAAGAATGATGACACAATATGAAGACAAGATGATCAATTTCAACAATTGGCTTAAGTATTGGTGTCATTCAAAGGGGATCCAATGCCTGTCAGCCTGGGATGACATGCTAGACAAGCCACGATGCTTTGCTAGGGATGGCTTGCACCTATCACCCCTGGGCTTAAGGATATTGGCAAAGGCTCTTGCTACCCCCATAGTGCCATTTTTAGGCAAGGCTCGAAAGACAAACCCAACTCCATAAGTATCACAAGGGATAAGAAACTAAGAGTAATGCTACTCAATGCCAGAAGTCTAAACCTCAAGATGCATGCACTCGAAACTCTCCTTAGCATGGAGAACATCGATAACTGTGCAGTAACAGAAACCTGGTTCAAGGCTCCCGAGAGCACTCCAGCACTACCAGGTTATACCTCATACCATGCTTTTCAGCCCCAAAACTTGGACCAAACCACAAAAGGAGGGGGAGTATCAATATTCGTCAAAGATGACCACACCTCCAGGTTGGTGGCACAGCACGAAGCATCAGAGACTATCCATATGCAACTAACAGTGGGTAAAACTGCCTTCCAGTTTATAGCCTGCTACAGACCACCCTCCCAAACCCAGGAACTCCACTCGGCCTTCCTGAGAACACTGGAAAATATGAAGGTCTCTCCAAACACCATTATATTGGGCGACTTCAACTACCCAAACATAGACTGGGAGCATTACTCTAGCTCCAACACCCTAGCCCAAAGGTTCCTAGAATTTATAAACTCAAATGCTATGGAACAACTTGTTACCACTCCCACAAGAGGGGAAAACATACTGGACCTGATCATCACCAACATGGGGACTCTATGCTCCAGACCAGAAGTGTATCCCTCACTGGTAAGATCAGACCATAAACTAATCTCACTGGATATTCACATCCCGACCCCACCCCCTGCCCAGAAAACCACAGTGAGAAACTTCTCTAAAGCAAATTTCACACTCCTCAAAACTGAGGTGGAATCCTTCAAAGCCCCGGCCTGTGGAAAATACGCCCAGACCGCAGAATCCTTTATAAACGCATTCTATTAACACCTTCAGGAATGCATGGATTATGCAATCCCAAATAAAACCAAGACCCAATCCTCCAAAGGCAGACGTCCTGTCTGGTGGATCCCAGCCATAAACAAACTATACAATAGAAGGAGGAAGCTACTACATGATAGAGCAAAATCCCAAAAAGGGAAGGCATCTCTGATCAGTATTAGCAAAAACTACGGGCACTCATAAAATCGCCTAAGGCCAGCTTAGAGAGAAAAATTGCACAGGACACTAAGGATAATCACAAGGCTTTCTTTAGTTATGTTAGGAACCTGGGTGGGAATTCCCAGATATGCTCAGAATTAGTCCAAAATGACAAAAAATACACCAAACCCACAGACATTGCCAACATCCTAGCTGACAGGTTCAGCAAACCCCCACCAAAAGGGCAAATATCTATCCCAGCAGAGTGCTGCCCCTGACATCTCAGATGCTCAGGTAAGAGCCGCCTCTCCAAAGCAAAAACACAGCATCAATGGGACCAGACGGTGTCCCGGCTGCGCCCTACATGAACTCCAAGAAGAGCTAAACCCAAACATAAAACTACTGTTCAATCTCAGCCTTACTACAGGATATGTACCCAAAGAGTGGCGTACAGCAACGGTGGTCCCTCTCCACAAAGGTGGTGCCTCAACGGATCCTGGAAACTATCGCCCCATAAGCCTGACTAGCTTGGTCTGCAAAGCTATGGAAAGGATCATCATGGACCTTATAAATAAAGATATTGGGGACCTACAGACACTGGATCCTACCCAGTTCGGCTTTGTTAAGGGCAGATCCTGCCTCTTAAACCTGGTCGATTTCTTTGAAATAGTCACCAAGGCCATTGACGAGGGGAAGGTGGTCCACACATTCTACCTGGACCTCGCAATTTGGATTTGTCCGAATCCACTTCAACATAATGATAGTAAACCTATATATATATATATATATATATATATATATATATATATATATATATATATATTTATATATATATATATTTATGTATATATATAGGTTCATAGGTTCATAGACAGTTACTAGGCTAATGGCCATAGGGCCTTACAAGCCTAGCCATATTTATCCCAAGTTGCCCCAATTGTCAGTGGTAAGGTCAGTGAAGTTCACAGAGGTAAGAGTCTTTGGTAATTAAAATTGACTGCCTTGGTCCATAACGGATATGGGCGGTACAGCAGGAGTGAATTTGTGGTCACCCATCCATTGATCTAAGTTGCATTTGAAAAGGGTCAGGGAGGGGATCTGTTTCATGTGAATTGGAAACTTGTTCCAGAGAAGTGTCTCTGGGTGATGCATCTATCTCTCTACATTGATTTGTTCATGTCAGAGGCTAGGTTAAGATCCCCAGACAGAGTGACCCTCATGTAGTTTGATTTACGAGTGTGTAACATTTCCATAAATGCCAGGTTAGAGATGGCCCAGTAAGCCCGGCACAGGTCACCCCTTAGCAGCCTGAAGGAGGCAGAATACAGTGACAGGGCTTTCGGTCTTTCCACATAAGACTTGTTTTATGTACCCTGTATTTCCTTGGTAAGAAACCTCTGTGGTCCAGCTCTCCAACTGTTGCAGGTGTCTGTGAGGTACATGCAAAAGGAAGCTTTGTACCCAATTATTGGTCTGATGAGGGCCGAGTATAATGGAACTATAGCATCCTTATATCTAGATGTGATGCCTTTATTTATGAGATGTGCCATTTAGAAGTATTTCCTTAGCACTATGGATATGTGTTGATCAAAGTTCAGATTGCTATCAACCTGAGTACTCAGATTAAATACAATCTCATCTACACTTGGGAGGTGCTGTCTATAATGCAATTAGCAGGGATGTCAGCTTTCTCAAAGGGAATAACAATGCATTATTTTGCATTTTGCTTTAATCACTGGCTTTGGCACCAATTATTTGTCTGTGTTAACCCTTTCTGCAGTATATTAACATCACTGGGGGACTCAATGATTGCACCCAGTTTCCAATTGTCATTGATCTTGGTCAGCCACAGGCCATCCATGTTTGCCTTAGTGTCTGAGAAATAAATTCTGAACAGTAATTTGCCCAGCACAGAACCTGTTGTACACCACTGATGACCGGTCTTTTGCTAGAGGTGAAGTCACCCACTTTGACTGTATGTGTCCTGTCGGTGAACCACGTGGGTACCCATCTAGTGACATAGGGGCTAATTCCCAATTGAGAGAGTTTCTCTGTAATACTTGGGTGGGGATTGTGTCAAATACCTTGGCTAGGTCAAGGTAGGTGGTATGAACTGTCTTTCCCTTGTCCAGGACCTTGTCGACTTTCTCAGTGAAGTCAACCAACTTTAACAGGCATGATCTACCCTTAACGTATCTGAACGAGGTTGGATCCAGAGTTTGAAGATTACCTACGTCCTTGTTGATAAGTTCCATAATGATTCTTTCCATGGCCTTCCAGATAAGGCTAGTCAAGCTTATGGGTCTATACTTCCCAAGGTAAGTTGATGGTCCCCCTTTGTGCAGAGGGATTACTGTTGCTGTCTTTCATTCCACTGGAACATAGCCAGTTTGCAGGCTGTGGCTAAACAATGATCCAAGTGGGTCTGCTAGGTCATGTTTTCAATTGTTTAAAAGACAACCTGAGATGTTGTTTGGTTCCACTGATGCCATGATTTTGGCCTTGGAGAGTGCAGAGATGACCTGTTCTCCTGAGATAATATGCTGAGGAATGGTGGCAGGTATACTTTGGGGGATGACTGGTGAGGACAGGGGTTGAAGTTTGCTCCAAATCTGTCAGCTAGGAGGTTGAATGTTGAGTATGGGTGGTGCCATCTACAACCAGTTCATCACATAGCTGGGTATTCCATTTTAGATTTCGGAGGATTTGACAAGATCTGTAATTTGTTTGTTTAAGCTAGAGAGGAGTTTCTTCCTCTGCTGAGCCAGTTCCTTCTTGTTCTTTGACGTTAGTTTCTTTCTCTTGTTGTATAGCCTGCTTATACTTGGTGTCCACCAGGTTGATTTGTTTTTTTCAGCAAGACCTGATTTTAATCTGGTCAGGTACAGCCAATCCTATGCAATTGCTTAAGTAGTTATACAGGTCATTGGTGTACACCTCTGCATAGGTGTCCGTGTTATCTGTGTTCAAGGTGGCTTTGAAACATCTTATACCATAGCTTAGTAGGAGGTAATTTGACTTGGAAAAATTCTTAAGTGTTTTTGAGCCTGATTGAGTATCTGGCATTGTAATTACATTGAATGAGGCTGATTTATGGTCTGATCTTACTAAGGAGGACATTGCACAGGGGAAGGTGCAGTGCTCCCCCATATTAGTGAATACTATGTCCAAGACATTTTAGCTCCTTGTGGGAGTGCTGACTAGCTGTTCCAGACCATCTGCAGTGACAAAGTCCAAGAACCTCTGAGCCAACAAGTTTGTAGTTGTGTATGTTTCCCATTTGATGGAAGGATAGTGAAAATCACCAATGATTAAGATGTTGGGTTGTATGGCAAGTGACTCCAGTAAGTCCAGGTATGCGGTATGCATTTCCTGTTTCATGACGTGGGAGCTATAGCTAGCTATGATGTGGTAGTTTTTTTCCTGTAGTTAATTGGACATGAAGTAGCTCAAGAGAGTCATACTGTTCAACAAGTCTTAAGGTGTACTTGCCCTTAATGAAGACGGTTACACCACCTTCTTTGGTTCTTTCATGTTCAGTTTCCGGTCTGAATATATGGAAGGCATTGTAGCCCTGCATAATCAAGGTGCTTTCCATGACTTTGAGCCATGTCCCAGTGACTGCACAAATGTCAGCATCTTCCACGGTAAGGAGTGCTTCCAGAGAGTGCAGTTTCTTATTTAGACTTCTAGCATTAAGCAGCAGTTCCTTGAGTTTATCTAGAGAGGATTTTGTTATGTCAGGAGGTTGGTTATTTTGACACTGCCTAAAAATGGCACAGCAGGGGTTGCTAATGCCTTTGCCAGTATCCAAACGCCTAGAGGAGACAGGTGCAGACCATCTCTGGAAAAGCAGTGTAGCCTGTTGACCATGTCTTTCCAGGCTGACAGATATTGGATCCCCTTGCACTTGTCATTAGAAGCTAAGCCAATTGTTAAAGTCAAACATTTTTTGTTTATATCATGGCATCATCCTTGGAGAATGGAGAATGCTGCTTAAGGCTAGGCTTATACCTGTCTGTGACACATAATCTGAGAGTTCAGTCATGTCTCTCTTCTCATAGTCCAGAGAGTTATATCGCAAGTCATTCATCCCAACATGGACTACGAAGGAGATGTACTGGTACTTGTGATTGAATGACTTTAGTGTTTGAGTGACTTGATGAAGCCTGGCACCTGACAGGCAGCTAACTGTAACCTGCTCCTTATCCAGCCTAGTGAGAGGAACATCTGTGTGTCTCATTATGGAGTCTTCTATGACTGATACATTGGCTTGTGTGGTATTATGCCTTATTGGCTTCTTTGTTGCAACACTGGTATGTGTTTTATTATGTGTTGTGGTTGGTTTTGTATTGTTGTGTGTGGAAGTGGTTTCTGTTTTGGAGGCCTCTGATCCTTTGTTAAGTTACTAGTGAGCACATACCCAAAGAGTGGCATACAGCAACAGTGGTCCCTCTCCACAAAGGTGGTGCCTCAATGGATCCTGGAAACTATCGCCCCATAAGCCTGACTAGCTTGGTCTGCAAAGCTATGGAAAGGATCATCATGGACCTCATAAATAAAGATATTGGGGACCTACAGACACTGGATCCTACCCAGTTCGGCTTTGTTAAGGGCAGATCCTGCCTCTTAAACCTGGTTGATTTCTTTGAAACAGTCACCAAGGCCATTGACGAGGGGAAGGTGGTCCACACAGCCTACCTGGACCTCGCAAAAGCCTTCGATACAATACCCCACTTGGGCATTATAGATAAGCTCACCAGCTTAAATATAAACCCCTATGTCACTAGATGGGTTGCAAACTGGCTCAAGGACAGAACCCACATGGTTAGAATTGCTGGAGCCATGTCAGACTCCACACCAGTTACAAGTGGCGTCCCACAAGGCTCAGTCCTGGGACCTCTCTTGTTCGGTATATATTTCTCAGAGGTACAGGCCAACACGGAAGGACTGTGGCTGACCAAGTTCGCAGACGACTGCAAACTGGGCACCATAATCGACTCTCCATCCGACACAAGCATCCTCCAAAAGGGCCTCATAGAAACAGACAACTGGTGCCAGAGCCATGGCCTCAAGCTAAACGCCAAAAAGTGTATAGTCATCCCCTATGGCAAAAACAAAGTGCCCACAAATTACCACATAGGTGGTAATCCATTAAGTACAGAAGAAGTAATTAGGGACCTGGGGACCCAAGTTGATAGCAATCTCTCATTTGACAACCACGTGACCAAAGTGGCTAGAAAAACATTTTATATAGCCCACCTAATCATGAAGGGATTCACATCTAGATCAGGGG
>NC_056727.1:475542415-475675983 GCF_019279795.1 Protopterus annectens
TACCCTCTTAAGGTAAAAAAATACAGCCTCTATGGGACCCAATAACATCCCAGGCTGCATCCTAAATGAACTCAAGCAGGAACTTGCAGCACCATTAAACACCCTGTTAAACCAAACCCTGAGCACCTGCTTCATCCCAGCCGAGTGGAGGACAGCCACTGTCATCCCTTTGCACAAAGGTGCATCGTCCACCAATCCAGAAAATTATAGACCCATCAGTCTAGCTAGCCTGATCTACAAGGCCATGCAATGGATTATTATAGACTTCATTAACATGACATTGGCAAACTCCAGACACTCGATCCCACACAGTTTGGTTTCATCAACAGGAGGTCATGCTTGCTAAATTTGGTCATCTTCTTTGAGACAGTCACCAAAGCCATGGATGAGGGAAAATGGTGTAGGTACCTTGACCTAGCCAAAGCCTTCAATACTATTCCCACTCGGGCATAGTAGATAAATGCTCTCAACTTGACATCAATCTGTATGTTACTAGATGGGTAGCAAACTGGGTGACTGATAGAACCCACCTAGTCAAAATAGGAGAAGCCACCTCAAGCAGTAGACCTGTAATAAGCAGTGTACCCCAGGGATCAGTCTTGGAGCCTCTGTTGTTTGGGATATACTTTTCTGAGGTGAAGGCCAAAACCAGTGGCTGACCAAGTTTGTAGAAGACTGCAAGCTGGGTGCAGTCATCAATTCCCCTAGTGATGTGGACATCCTCCAAGAGGGTCTCACCCAAACAAATGACTGTGCCAGAAACATGGCCTCAGACTGAATGCTAAAAAAATGTATAATCATCCCCTTTGGAGAGAGTGACGTCCGCACAAATTATCACATTAATAACAAGGTTGCAAGCATGCAATCAGTCGTGAGGCACTTGGACACCCAGGTTGTTAGCAAAATGACTTTGACTACTATATTGCCATCATTGTATGGAAAGCTTTCTACATGGCCTACCTCATTAGGAAGTGTATCTCATCCAGAGACAAGGAGGTCATAACATTCCTGCATTCTTCCCTTATAAGACCCATTATTGAGTACAATGCCCATTTCTGCATATACCTCACAAAGCACATGCAGCAGCTGGAGAGACCACAGAGGTTCCTCACCAGGAGAATCCAGGGTCTCAACCATCTACCCTACACAGATAGGCAAAAAGCCCTATCCCTCTACTCAGCCTCATACAGACCCCTCAGAGATGGCCTCTGTCTGGCATACAAAGCAATCTCAGACCCCACTTTGATGGGTCTGTGGCATATCCACAATTGAATCTCTACTTGAGTAACCCACACACGTAACCTCATCCTGGTCTGTGACATCAATAGGATTTGTTGGCCGGACAGATTTGTGTCCCAGAGATTTCCCCTTCTCTGGAATAAACTCCCTCTCCACATCAAGCAGAGTTCCTCATTAACCCTTTTTAAGCACAACCTGGATCACTGGATGGGGAATGAAAAATACACTCTTGGGATTCCACTTATGACCCTGCTGGAGAGGGCCATCGGGTTCTGACTTTTCGGATCATGGGCTAAATTCTTGGCTAGGCTTGTAAGGGCCTGTGGGCCAATAGCCTAGTAACTTCCTATGATCCTATACCACTGTATTCAGCCCTCATTAGACCCATCAAGGAGTATAATGCCCCCTTAAGTACAGTGGATATAAAATGTGTACACACCCCTGTTAAAATGCCAGGTTTTTGAGATATAAAAAAATGAGACCACAATAAATCATTTCAAAACTTTTCCCACCTTTAATGTGACCTATAACCTGTGCAATTCAATTGAAAAACAAACAAATCTGTTAGGGGAAAAATATAAAAAATAAAAAATGTACAATAAGCTGGTTGCATAAGTGTGCACACCCTTAAACTAATACTTTGTTGAAGCACCTTTTGATTTAATTACAGCATTCAGTCTTCTTGGGTAAACACCTGCCATCAATTAAAGAGACTGATTAACTCCAAATAAAGCTCAGCTCTCCTAGTAGGATTTTCTTGACATTTACTCAGTTGCCTGCTACAGCAAAAGCCATGGTTCACATAGAGCTTACAAAGCATCAAAGAGATCTCATTGTTGAAAGGTATCAATCAGGAGAAGGGTACAAAATATTTTCCACAGCATTGGATATACCATGGAACACATTGAAGACAGCCATCAAAAAGTGGAGAAAATATGGGACAACAGTGACGTTGCAAAGAAATGGACATCCCTCCAAAATTGATGAAAAGACAAGATGAAAACTGGTCAGAGAGGCTGCCTAGAGACCTAGAGCAACACTGAAGGAGCTGCAATAATTTCTGGCAAGTACTGGTTGTGTACTACATGTGACAACAATCTCCCATGTTCTCCATATGTCTGGGCTATGGGGTAGGGTTGCAAGAAGGAAGCCTTTTCTTACACAGAAAAACATTCAGGCCTGGCTAAAATGTTCAAAATAATACATCGTCTCTGAAAAGCATGCGGGAAAATGTGTTATGGTCCAATGAGTCCAAAGTTGAACTTTTTGGCCACATTTCCAAAAGGTACATTTGGCACAAAAACAGCACTTCACATCACCAAAAGAACACCATTCCCACAGTGAGGCGTCTGCTAGAAAACTGAAGATGAAGAGGAATTTCACCTTTCAACACAACAATGACCCCAAGCATACATCCAAATCAACAAAAGAATGGCTTCACCAGAAGAAAATTAAAGTTTTGGAATGGCCCACCCAGAGCCCAGACATAAATCCAATAGAAAATCTACAGGGTGACCTAAAGTGGCTGTGCACAAGAGATGCCCTCACAATCTGACAGATTTGGAGCACTTTTGCAAGGAAGAGTGGGCAAATATTGCCAAGTCAAGATGTGCCATGCTGATAGACATCTATCCAAGAAGACTGAATGCTGTAATTAAATCAAAAGGTGTTTCAACAAAGTGTTAGTTTAAGGGTGTGCACACTTATGCCACCAGCTTATTGTATGTTTTCTGTGTTTTATAATTTTTCCCCTGACAGATTTGTTTGTTTTTCAGTTGAATTGTACAGGTTATAGGTCACATTAAAAGTGGGAAAAGTTTTGAAATTATTTATTATGGTCTCATTTTTATATATCACAAAAACCTGGCATTTTAACAGGAGTGTGTAAACTTTTTATATCCACTGTATGTTCATAGGTTAATAGGAAATTACTATGTTAATAGCTTAAGAGCCCTTACAAGCCTAGCCAATATAACCTGATTTTACCCAATATATGGCCCCTAGGGGCAAGAGGATGAACATGGATTTGTGTCAATACCTTAAGTATCTCATAGACTGCCCGTGTCCATGAGGGACATAGGCACTACTCCAGGTGTGAATTTGTGATTCCCCATCCATTGATCCAAATCACATTTGAAGAGGGCCAAGGAAGGGCTCTGCTTAATGTAAATTGGAAGCCTGTTCTAAAGAAGGGGCAATTTCTGAGACACATATCTGTCTCTCCAGCATATTTTGTTTAAGTCACTGACTAAGATTCTATCCCTAGATTGGGGGAAGTTTGACTTGTGGATGTGCAGCAGCATTTTCAGGGCTGGATTTGTGAGTGCCTTATAAGTCAGGCATAGGTCACCCCTTAACAGTTGGCAGGTGACAGAGTAGAGGGATAGAGCTTTTAGTCTCTCCACATAGGACATGTTTTTTACATCCTGTACTTTCTTTGTGCGGAGGAGCCTCTGAGGTCATTCCAGCTGCTGTAAACGCCTTATCAAGTATGTGCCAAATGGTGCATTGCACTTTATTATTCACAAGGACTAAGTACACTGGGACTATACTTTCCTTGGATCTGGATGCCATGCCTTCATTTATAAGTTGTGCTATATAGAAGGACTTCCTCACCACTGTGGACTCATGACGTGACAGTCAAAGTTCAGGCCACTATCTTTCTGTGTACCTGCATGTCTTACCTCTGAGTCTAGTCTTAGGGGTGTGGTATTGATGTTGTAATTTGCAGGGGTATTTGACTTCACAAAGGGTATGATAATGCACTTTTCACATTTTGTTTTAGGCCACAGTTCTGGCACCAATCCCTTGTCTGAGCTAGATCTTCCTGAAGAATATCTCCATCACTGGGGGATTTGATGATTGCCCCCAGCTTGCAGTCATCTGCAAACTGTGCCATCCAGAGGCCTTCCACATTAGCCTTGACTTCAGAGAATTATATTCCAAACAGGACTGGTCCCAGTACTGAGCCCTGTGGCACACCACTAGTAAATGGCCTCAGGCCTCAGTACTGGGACCAGTACTGAGCCCAGTACTGAGCCCTGTGGCACACCACTAGTAAATGGCCTCTTTCTGGATGTGGATTCACTCACTTTAACCACATATGTCTTGTCTGTGAGCCAATTAACTATCCGTCTGGTGAAATAGGGATTTATCCCAGGTTTTGTGAGTTTATTTATAATACCTGAGTGAGGAATTGTGTCAAATGCTTTGGCCAAGTTGAGGTAGGCAGTATGTACCGTTTTACCCTCATCCATGGCCTTAGTGACTTTCTTAAAGAAATCTACCAGATTCAGTAGATATGACCTTCCCTTTAGAAAGCCGAATTGGGTCGGGTCTAGTGTTTGGATGTCTCCTATGTCATTATTTATCAGGTCCACGATTATTCTTTTCATGGCCTTTTGTATAACACTAGTCAAACTTATGGATCTGTAATTTCCTGGGTCAGTAGATGGTTCCCCTTTATGCAGAGGTATGACTGTTACTAACCTCCAATCTGTCGGGATAAAGCCAGTCCAGAGGCTGTTGTTAAATAGAAACCCTAATGGGTCTGATAAGTCCTGATTTAAGCTGTATAAGAGGCAGCCTGTTATATTCTCAGGCCCCATTGACACCATGTTTTTAGCTTTAGAGAGTGCAGTGGCAACCTGTTATTTGGTTATAATTGGCAGTGGAGGGTATTTCTTGGGGAAGAAGTGGTGGTGATAAGGAGGTGAAATTTGAGCTAAATTTGTCAGCTAGCTATCTTCCAACTGAGTATAGGTGATGCTTTCTGCTATTAATTCGGCACATAATTGGGTGTTGCTCATAAGACTGCATACAAAACTGAAAAATGCCTTATGTTATCCTTAGCTTTGAGGTTATTTTTACCTCAAAGTCCGCTGTTAGAGACTTGACTAGTTCCCTGATTAGCTTTTTTAGATTAATGAGGAACATTTTGCTTTTTTGTGCACATTCCTTCTTACTTCTCAACAGGATTTTCTTTCTTCTGTTGTACAACCTATAAATACCAGGAGTCCACCAGGGTGGCTTGTGTTTGTGGTTTGACCTGGGTTTATTTCAGTCTGTTACTGCCTTTTCTATGCAGTTGTTTATATGGTAGTACAGGGCTTTTGTGCACGTCTCTGCATAGGTTTATGTGTTTTCTGGATTTGGAGGCACTTGGAAACTAGTTATGCTGTCCCTTAATAGTGGGTAATTTGTCTTAGGGGAGTTTTCTTAAAGTTTCCTGGGTTAGGTGGGGTGACTAGTTTACCTTTATTTCAATGGAGACCGCTTTCTGATCTGATCTTACCAGGGAGGACATCACACTGGGTGGGGCAACACTCCCCCATATTTGTGAGCTCCAGATATTTGTTCCCTTAGTGGGAGTGGAGACTAGCTGCTCCAGGGCATTTGAATTTACAAGGTCAAGAAATCTTTGGGCCTGCATGTTAGTAGTTATGTATGCCATCCAGTTAATGGAGGGGTAGTTAAAATCACCCATGAGTATGGTATGGGGCTGGATGTTGCATGATTGTAGTAACTTCAGGTATGATGTATGCGTTTCCTGGTTCATGGTGGGGGATCTGTAGCTAGGATAATATTGTAATGGATTTTTCCTATGTTTAGTTGGACATGGAGTAGCTGAAGGATGTCATATTGTTTGTGCAGCCTTGAAGTGTGCATATTCTTTATGCAGACAGATACACCTCCGCCTTTTGCTCTTTCATATTCATTGAGTGATCCGAATGTATGAAAGGTATTATAGCCATGCACTACCAGAGTGCTTTCCATGGCTTTGAACCATGTTTCAGTATCTGCACAGACATCAGCATTCTCCAAGGTGAGGAGAGCTTCCAGAGAGTGCAGTTTCTTGGTGAGACTGAGCAGTAGCACCTTTAATTTGTCCTGAGTAGCTTTTGTTATATTGGAAGGTTTGTCTGTTTGACAATGCCTAAAAAAAGGCACTATAGGGATAGATAATGTTTTCTCCAATATTTGAAAGCCTAGAGGTGACAGGTGAAGACCATCCCTGGCAAAGCAGTGTGGAATGCCAACCTTGTCCTCCAGACTGGCAAGAAGTGGACCCCTTTGGAATGACACTGGTACTTAAGCCAATTGTTAAAGTCGATCTTTTTCTGCTGGTATTGTGGCATCATCCTTGGAGACGGTAGAATGCTGCTCATACCTGCCTGTGACACATAGTCTGAGAGCTCAATCATGTCTCTCTTTATATATTCCAAGGATGCATGTCTCAGATCATTCACTCTCACATGGGCTAGGACTGGGTTATATTAGTACTTAGGGTAAGTGTTCTGAGTGCTTGCATAATCTGATGAATCCTGGTCTCTGACAGGTAACTAACTGTAACCTTCCCCTTATCCAGTCTGGTAAGAGGGACATCAGTGTGTCTCACAATGGAGTCTCCTATGAAAAGAATATTGGGTTGTGGAGTGTTTCACCTTATGGGCTTGGTAGTTGAGACACAATTAGATGTGACTTTATGTGTTGTGATAGGAATTGTCTTGTATGTCTGCATGTGGAGTTTATGTGTACTGCATCTGAGAGACCTTTGAGATTTGGCTAAGTTACATGTGAGCACCTCCCTATATGTGGCTTTATGTTTGTGGTCCTTTGCGGGTGTAACAAGTGATGTGTGGAGTCGCTGACAACCTGTTTGTTGCTTTTTGTGTTTGTATATGAGAGTCTAGCCTTCAGTGTCAATGTGTAACTCCATCTTTCACATACTGCATTTGTCTGTTTGAGAATTAAGTGGTTGTCAGTGTACATAAGGATATTGGTATATTGCCTCAGGATGCCCATGTCCACCAAGCTGCATGGCAGCAAAATGCTCATTCATGGTGTGACGCCCGTGCCCTGGCCCAGCAATCAAGGAGCCTCAATCCTCACCACTAACACCAGAGAGGGCGTCTCATATGAGAGGAAAGGATAACAGATACACACAGTAAAGTGCAATTTCCCTTAAAAGCACACAGGGATCACAGTCAGTCCAGGGCTGGTCGCTCGCTTGCTCATCAGGTCCTCCATAAGACTTTGCACTGGCACAGCTATAGGGTCCAGATTTCAGCCTAGCTGGCAAGCTAACCTCCAGTACCCTCTCTGTCCAACCAGTGCTTTGTGTCCCTGCCCAAGTAGCTGACATACACACACACTTTGAGATAAGTATTTATACAGCTTCACAGACACTCCTGGGAAAGGTTGACACAGATTCTCCAACTGTGCCTCTTTACCCAGACTATATGGTAGTAATTACTGCCACCACTAGCTAATAATTGTCAGCTACCCAAAGGCCCTTAAAAGGGTGTCCAATTATTACTGTGCAATATTATTATCCAACAGTAGTGTAACTTAAGCAGTCAAGGCTTATTGGAAGGGCTTATTACAGGATCACTTATAAGCATGCAATGTACTCTAGAGCTTAATTATCTCTACATAAACCAGCCACAGTTGAAAAGGGTTTAAAAATATTTAATAATAAATACTAAAAACACAATACAGTACTACTACACCACATGCTATTCAAGAGTTCAGAGATCACACAGAAACTTAAAATAATTCAGTAGCACAGTTCTGACATAACAGAAAAACACTTAGTCTAATCTTTATAGTCCTAGCTATTTCTACAAGAAAACACACTTCTAAGATAACTTACTTAAGACACAGGCAGAGTGCTGATAAGCTGGATATCAAGACAAAAATGCTTAACAATCTCTGGTTCTCACTGTTTAAATTGAAACTCCAGTTCTGATAAACATTACATCATCTTTTTCACCCTTATTGGAGTTCCCAGGCTATACATTAACTGCATTTACATTCTTTTACACTTAGAGCAATAAAGGACATTTCACATGTAAATTCTGGTCATTAACTTTAGCCTTAAAACAATAGGCATGAAGCCCTCATCCAGCCGGACTGGAGCCGGTTTGTAAAACATTAAAGGCAGTGATGAAATAATTTTAATTTCAAAGGACCAACAAGAATTGCTTGCCTTAGCTTTCTTTACAGCAGATGGCAATGTTGCCACATTGTTTTAAGTTTAACATTCACAGTATTTGCAAATAATAGAATTATGTACTAAATTCTTTTTGACTAGGCTGGCAGCCTTCATCCATCTCTACCAGTCTTCACATTTCTCCACCCATCTCTACCCAATCTTCACACATGGTTGCAGGTCCTAATGTCTACTTGAAAGGATAGGAGTGGATGATGTTTGTAACCAATGAAGAAAGAGTGCTTACTTGGTGTAATCTGCAGTTAACCTAACCAGTGATGCTGCCCAGCGTCACACCAGATACTGTCTGAGCAGCAATAGTCCTGGGTTCTATAATAAGGCAAGGTAGACCTAAATAGTTGTAACTAAATGTGTAAATGCTGCTCACCATGTAAACTAGCTGCCCCTGAATAACATGGGACTGAGGTAAAGTTCTGAGGTGTTTCTGACTAGACACATGCAGCAATTGTAACGTCCACAAATGTTCCTTACAATAAGAATGCAGGGAGTAAACACAATGTCCTATGCTGATTGCCTCCAAGCCCTGTCACTTTACTTGGTGTGATATAGGCTTCTGAACGGTAATCTTTGCCTTGTGCACAAGGCATCCCTGGACCCTGTTTTGATGAACCTTTTGCACATGCAAAAACAAACAGCATCAGAACTGCTAGATTAAAAGACCTAAATATTGCTTGCATCACAAATAGGACATGTTGGAGAGACAGATATGTTTCTCAGATAATTCCCATTCTCTGGAACAGGCTCCCTATCCATGTGAAGCAGAGATCCTCCCTATCCTTGTTTAAGCCTACCTTAGACCAATGGATGGGTAATCAGAAATTCACCCATGGTCTGGCTCCAATGTCTCTGATGGACAGAAGCAGTCAGTAAATCACCCTCTATACAAATTAAATCTGTAAGCTATATTTGGGTTATACACTTAGGCTTATAAGGGCTCTAGTGGTTGTTAGTCTTTTATACACATATAAACCTTGACCCTATGAGAAGTCTGGGATGTGGTATATGTATGCACTAGTTACTAAAAATAATTTCAGGTTGCTGTTCCTTTGGCTTTTCCCAGTTAGGGGTCACACAGCGGAACTCCGGTCCGCTAATAATTGGCAGTAGATTTTCATGGTGCCAAGGTGCCAGCTCGACGCCCATTCATGCATGTCTTTTGAGCGCCACTCGACCTTGGGGAGGAAATGCAGACTCCGCACAGAAGACGCTTCAGCCAAGAATCGAATGGGAGAACCTCTTGCTGTGAGGCGACAACGCTACCGCTGCACCACCGTGGCTAAATAATTTCAGGTAAGTGTATAAATTAAACTGAAAGCAAATCCTGCAAACTTATTTAGTAGACAAGTGAAAGGAAGCAAAGTAGCAGGTAATGAAATGCAGATTGTTTAAATGATGTAAGGAGACAGAAAAACATATAAAATAAGCACAATTCTAAAGATAGTTTTCTACAAATAAGCCCTTCAGGTAAAGCAATGTTTTTCATAGTTATTTTAACATGCATTTGAACTAATACCAGAGCAGGCAGATGAGGCCTCATTTTAACAACTTGTCAGAAAGATGGGTCTTTAAAGATGATAACATTTTCTTGGCTATTGTACAAGCAATTATCATTTGAAAGTTTTCCAGCTTTTAATTCATTCTGTCAGAGGCAGCAGCACTGAGCATGTGGACATATTTAATTGTAAAGAGTCCTAAACTGCATGGCCTTCAGCTGATAATGTCCTGAGAGACATCCAAGAAATAAAAATGTTGAAATCATGTAAAAAGCCATGTTCAAGTATACAGAATCATTTTAAGTACAAAATTATAACATTTTTCATACTATTCAGACAGTGAGTAGCATATCTAAAATTACATTTTGGACAAACTAAGGAATGAAGGTTACAGATAAATCGTCATGGTACAGAATCCATAATAAATAAACTCCAGAAAATGATAAAATTCTGATTAAATATGCTTCTCATTGTTTTGCATATATCAGCAGTGAAAACATGACTAAAGGTGGACACATGAGACACTGAAACATAAATGACCAGAAAGAAGCCAAGCAATTGATTTATATAGATGCAAAGTAAAACTGCAGGATATATTTGGACAGAATCTTTTTTACTCTGTACTCAAATCGATATACTTTCCTCATTGTATATAATAGACAGTTGTTTAGTAGTTTATGTATCCCACTTTTACACGTAAGTAACATCTGTAGTTATTATATTTTTTTCCTATCTGATGTCAGTAATGGCTAATAGTACTGTTGACCCATTCTGTCCTGCATGTGTTCCATTTTGTATTGTTTCCATGCTATGTGATAAATATGACCAAAGTAGGATAACTGTTGAAAAATACAGATGGTCCATTAAGTTTGTCTGAATAATGAGGCTATCCTCTATCCCATTATTTTTATATGTCGTCTTTTCCACCATTTTTAGTTTGCTGCAGGTACATAAAAACCTTCTTGTTGACTTGAAGTCTGTCACACTGCAAAGTGTTCAATTTATCCTCTACCCTCACATCAAAATGCTATTTAAGTCCCTACTGACTTTACCCATCCTAGTTACAACATAATCAGTCTTTTCTGTTAATTCTTTCTTTTCACTACTATCCCACTCACATATCTCCTGATAATAATTTAGACCTGTCCCATATCACATTTCCTCCTTTCCTTCTGGAGATTGCCTATCTAATATCTCATACTCTGCTACTTCCATTCTTCTTAACAACTTAGTAACCCTTTAGTGTAATATTTTGTGTTAACCCAGTCTCTAATTTCTACATGTCGGCTTGAACCAGAGGGTATTTGTGGCCATAGCAGTACCCTAGACACAATAAGATGCTGAAGAACAGGTTGTTGGCTTTTACCACATCTTTCATACTCAGTCCTGTGGTTCATCTCTTTCTTTGTACTTTCCATAGCTTCATTAGATAGTCTATCAGCCCAGGGTTTCCCTCTTCCTGATGTGGAGAATTGTACTTGCATGCATTAAGTCCCAGCTGTCACCTGTCCACTAACTGTGGGAATTAGAACATCTATATTTATAAACAGGTCTCCTCCTCATTTATGACCAGTGTATCAGTCTAGAGTAGCATCAGTAAAACATTTTATTCTTGTATTTAATCACACTTTGATATCTGATATAGATAATGTGATAAGCTGAGTAGATCTAGTAATGAACCTTGTGTTGCTTTGGTGGCTACTTATTTATTTATTTACATTTGTTTAGCGGGAAATTCCGACTGGACGCAAGTCCTTTTTCAGCAGATGCCTGGGGAGAAAAGCTCCACATCATGTACATCGTAAACAGAGATACAAAGTTGAAGCAATAGTAAACAACATTACAGTTGTTGGCTTTAATACAATAACAAAATATTGATTATTAACAATATATACAGTAAATGTTGCAAGTTAAGATAGTTTCTTGTTTATAATATTAGTAACAAAGTTGTCAGACAAGATTTTAAAGTATGTAAAGACAACTAGCTAATTCTGACTGTGGTTAGTAGTGGCGGTAGTATAGTTGGGTTAAGAGTCTTGGTGGGGGGGTAAGGGTGGGGGTGTTAGTCTGGATTAGAACAAGGACAAAGTCAGTGCAAATTTAAATGGAATTTGAGCGCAGTCTTGAAAAGGCTGCTGGAAGGTAGAGTAGTTATAGAGGGTGGAAGATTGTTTCAAAGTTTAGATATGGTTCATGAAAATATGGCTTCTGATGAGTTTTTGGGTTTGATAACAGTGAGTTGATTTTTGTTGCTTGATCTTAGGGGCCTAGTGGAGGGATAGGGTTGGAGAAGGGTTTGAAGGGAAGGGATGTTAAGGGGGTGGTTAATAGGTTTATGCGCGAGGGTGAGTTGACTAAAGTGAAGGAGTTGTGGGAGTTCTAGCCAGTTTAGTTCTTTAAGGGAGATACAATGATGTCTGTGGTAGGAGGTTCCAGTGGCAAACTTAGCAATTTTGTTGTAACAAACATCCAGCTTGTGTAGGTCTGCCTGTCTAAGGTTGGTAAGTATGGGAGATGCATAGGGTAGGGTGTAGATTAGCTGGGAATTGGCTATGGAGATTCTAGCCACCTTGGTTAGGAATTGGCGGCTTCGATATAATGCACCAAGTTTCTTGTGAACTTTTTTTATTGTGAGAGATATGTGGGTGTCAAATCTAAGTTTGTTGTCTATTTCCACACCAAGTAATTTTGTGTGTTCAGATGGAGAGATGATGGTATTGTCTTTGGTGAGACTGTTGAAGTGGGGGGTGTTTTGGGTGGCTTTGGAAGGTTGGAACAGGAGAAGTTTTGTCTTACTTGGGTTGAGTAGGAGCTGAGCATTGGATAGCCAGCTTTCTACAGAAGTGAATGATTCCTGTGTGATTTGTTGTAGTTCTGGTAGAGTGGGGGCAGAGCAGATGTGAGTAGAGTCATCTGCGTACTGTATAAGAGATGCTTGTGTGGTGGCAGTATGTAGGTTGTTAGTGAAAAGTGAGAATAGCAGAGGGCCAAGGACTGACCCTTGAGGAACTCCGAGAGTAAATGGGAGGTGAGGTGATAAGTTATCATCCCAGATTACTGATTACTGGCATCCATGTAGATAGCTGTGGAACCAGTTGCAGGCTGATTGTGAAAAGGAGAGGTTGGGGAGAGTAGAGAGTAGTAGTTCATGAGATACCATGTCAAAGGCCTTTGAGAGATCTAGAAATACTGCAGTTGAGAAGAGGCCATTGTTTTTGTGATGAAGTATAGTGTTGGTGAAGGAGAGCAGAGCAGAGGAAGTGCTGTGATATGGCCTGAAACTATGTTGGGTTTTAGGGAGGAGAGTATTAGCTAGGAGGTAGTTGGGGACCTGGGTATTGATACATTTCTCAAATATCTTGGAGAGAGGACAGAGGATAGCAATGGGGTGGTAATTGGAGAGGTCGGTGGAGGGGGTGCCTTTGTGGAGGGGAATGATGTGGGATATTTTCCATATCGAGGGAACATAGACTTCTGTTATGGAATGGTTGATTAGAATTGAAATTGGGTAGGCTAGTGTATCAGCTGCAATTTTCAAGTATTCAGAGGGGAGGTTGTCAGCTGCGAGTTTGGTGGGTTTAAGTTTTGACAATAGTCTTTTTGAGTTGGAAGTAGGTACTGAGGTGAAGCAGAAAAGAGGAGTGGAGGGTTTAGGGTTAGGAGTTGGGGGGGGCTGTTGTAGGGAAGTGTTGTTTGTTTAGAGATGTTATAGTTTTAGTGAAGTGTTTGTTGAAGGATTCAGCAATACTGCTGGAGGAGGGGAGAATGGATGGCTGGGGGGTATCAACCTTCCCTGGGTGGAGGATAGTGTTAATAGTGGACCAGAATTGCTTAGGGTTGTGGTTGGTAGAGTTTAGGGTGGATTTATAGTAGAGGGATTTGTCTAATTTTGTTTGATTTTTGGCTTTATTGCGCAATTCAAGGAAGGATTGCCTATCTGAGCTATTTTTTTGTTAGTTGCCAGTGCTCCCAGGCCTTATCTCTGGATTTCATTAGGGTTCTGACGATCTTTTGTAACCATGGGGCATGCGCAAATCTGACTTTGGCATTTCTTACAGGAGCATGGGTGTTTAGGATGGAGAGGAAGGTACTGTTGAAGAAGTGGACAGCTTCATCTAGGTTGAGGTATTTTAGTGGTGGCCAGTTAATTTTTTGCAGGGAGGAGATGAAGGAGTTGGGGTTCAAGTTGGACTTGTTCCGTATTTGTCTGTGGATAATGGGCTTGAGACTGTTTGTGTGGTGCCGAATTAGGAAAGTGGGGGAGTAGTCACTAAGACTGTCAGATAATTAGCCTGCTAGGTAAGAGTGAGAGGCTTTGTTGACTAGGATCCAGTCAGGTAAGGTATGATTGTTAGGGTTTTTGTTGATTCGGGTAGGGGATTGGATGAGTTGAGTGAACCCATGGAGATTAAGGTGAAAGGTTGGGAGATTGTTATTACAGGATAGCCAGTTGATGTTAAAGTCGCTGAGAATGATGGTTTCCTGTGGTAGAGATAGAGCAGCCCAGCTCAAGAGATTTTCTAGGGGTGTAATATTTTGCCCTGGTGGGAAATAGCATCCTATGATATTGATTGTTTTGTTTGGGTTTAGCTTGAGATTGGCATAAAGGATTTCTTCATTGTTGTGGTGAGGGGCAGATGTGTTCAGGAGTTGAATATTGAGATGGTGTTTAAGTATCAATGCTACACAACCTCCTTTTTTGGACAATCTGTCTATGCGAAGGATGTTGTATTCAGGTGGAAGTATTTCCTCACTTTTGATGTGAGGTTTGAGCCAGGTTTCAGTTAGGAAGAGAATATCTGGGGAATATATGCTTATTCTGGCATGTAGTTCTTGAATTTTATTGCATGTGCTTCTGATGTTTAGGGACATTATAAGTAGGTCTTTTGTTTTTTTGTTGGCTAGGAGTTGAATTGTGGGGGGTTGCTTAGACTAGGGTTTCTGATTAGGTTGGATTTTGGAGGACCAGGGTTTGGATGGATGTCTCCAGCGAGGACTAGTTTATAGAGGGTGTTTATGATATGTTTTATATACGTAGTAAATTGCTTATGGCATCTTAGGGATATTTTATTTTTGAGTGTGTTAGGTGTTTGATAATGGAGTGTGTGCATTGGGAGAATGTTTTTGGTGGCAGGGGTCATGTAGTTATAGTGTAAATGTTTGAGGGAGGGTGTTGACAGAGTACAGTAGAAGTTGTTGGGGCATGTAACTGTGGAGCCTTGGTAGGATGTAATGTGAGCTAGAACTACGCAGGTTAGGATTGTTATTATATTAGGTAGTAGCATGATTGTGTTGGATGTAGGGGGAGGGGGTGACTAGTGGTGTAACCTAATTGGTGGTAATTAGGGGTGAGGTTAAGGCTAAGAATAACTGAATATGTACTGGGGATGGATGGGAATAGGGGGCAGGGAGGGGTGCTAAGTGAGTGTAGTGAATGGAGTGGGCTAGAACCCCCCAGGCTAAAAATTGGAGGGTAAGTGTCTAAGTAGCCAAATTGTTAGTAGTTATTAGAATCTAGTAGGGAAAAACAATCTATAGACCCGATTTCAGCTGTGTCCTTTCTGGGTAGATACCTAGTTTGAAGAAGACAAAAAGTGACAGTTTAAGTACCTTTATGTCTCTATTTTACAAGTGGACAATTCCAGTGTATCTACTGGGTTACATTTTTTTTTACCTACAGCCTTATCTTGGTTTACTGATAACTAAATAGAAAAAGTTTAACTGGGGATTGTATTTACAACTGATGGGGGTCGGGAGCAGCTGCTGTCCCTAGCCGTGGGTAGAGTCAGTTATTTCTGCTTTAGACCAGGTATTTTCTACAGTAGCAGGCTAAGAGGGAAACGTAGCTAGACACCTACAGTAACTTATTTTCTTTTTAAAGCCCTTGAGTCCTTGTGGCTGTTTTCTTCACTGCAGATGTGGTCAGTGGCCAAGGATTCAGCAAGTGGGGGACTGAGAGAGAAAGTCGCAGGGACTGTGGTCAAGTAACTTATTTTCTTTTTAAAGCCCTTGAGTCCTTGTGGCTGGTTTCTTTACTGCAGATGCGGTCAATGGCCAAGGATTCAGCAAGTGGGGGACTGATAGACAACTCGTTCACAGGGACTGTGGTCAAGTAACTTATTTTCTTTTTAAAGCCCTTGAGTCCTTGTGTACTTGTCCTTCTTTAGACAGCCTTTTGTGTATGCTCTAAGTACCTACATACTGTTTACAAGCAATAGCTAGGGGCCAGTTTTTTGTCATTTCAGAGGGTAAAAAGAGCATGGGTAGCATCTTAAAGTCTCAAATGCAGGTGATGCTTGAAGCAAAGGATAGAGATTTGTGGGAATATTTTGGTTAGTTTGGTGGTGGGAGGTCAACCTCAACAGGTGAACCAAAGCTTAAGGGAAAACATTCATCAGAGGAACTGGGAGATAGTTCAGAAGCGAAGCGTGAGGATAGAGGACTAGCTGAGAAGTTTAAGAATAAATGAAAAGAAATGAAAAGGAGAAAAGAAGAATCAGAGTAAAAGATGCCATAAAATGGAAGCAGATAAAGATAAGGAGACAGAAGTAAATGACAACCATTTTTTTGTCGAACTGATGCTAAACCAGTGTTTTGATGACAGTGAGATTTCAGATGGTTGTGGGTGCAAAAGAGGCAAACACTTCAATGAAAGTTTCCACCTGATAGGGAGAGATGCACATGAGGCAAAACATTCTGGAAGAGGGCCTGGATCAAAAGTAAGCACATCCTCAAGAGTGTAAGGGGTTAGCTTAGGAGAAATGGGACCAGGGAGCATATGAAATGAGACAATTTCACCCTCAAGTAGCTTTGCACAATATATTCTCAAATGATTATGAAGTGTTGTTATGTTCTGGATGTGATGATGTGAGGTATTGCCAGCTATGCCAGCAGACGTAGGGCAGTGGATGTGTAATATATGCCAGCATTGCTAGCTGGAGTTTTGTAAAGAATTATATGTCATTTGTATATCAAACTGATTTGTACAGGTGCTTATGTTGAAAATGTATTTGTAAAACTGCTTGTGTTAAAAATGTACCAACAGTGGGTCCTGCTGGACAGAAAAGAAATACACCTGTATGTCAGACTGTATTGTAACTGTTGAAATGAATATATTATAACAGACAATACTAGAAGAGAAAAGGTCAATCTCAATCCAACAAACTTTGAAAAATAGTCTGAAATTAAATTACCTGGTTTAGGCCATAAAAACTGTATGTTGCAGTTCTGATTGCATCCAGAGACAAAATTTCTGCGAAAACCAGGACTAGAAATCCTACTGTATTGTCCTTAGGGGTGAACTAATTGCTACCCTGGAAGGGTGAAAGTTTTAAAATTTTTTTTAGCTTCCAGATGCTATATAATATATCTTAGCAAAGCCCTATGTGTGTGTATTGTAACACATATGTGCTAGATTCTGGTTCAGTTACTACTAAAGGGGATAGTGTGGGAATCAGAAGTCAGATGGCCAGATGTGTGTGATGTCATTCTGTAAGCCAGCACCAAAATGATGCTTTGATACTAGATGAGACAGAAGTCTCAGAGCAGTTTGTTTTTTGAAATCTGACAAAGAAGGATTACTCACCATCTACATCTTGCCTTGCTTTAGTAAGTAACCAGGGAATACTACTTCTTTAGATCAGTCAGGAAAATATAGTGAGATTGGTTAAGTATTGTTTTTCTCAGTCTATGTGATGCTATCCATTGATATTATTGTTAATATTTCCTGTGACTGAAACTCTGATGTTTATTGTGAATAGATATTTAGCATTTTAATGTTATCTTATTATTTATTATTAAATATATTTAAACTTTTCATTGTGGCTGGACTTTTAGAGAATATTTTAACCTTTGAGAGTACTCATATTTATTTAGTGACACTGTGGCCGCTCCTGAAAGCCTTGCTGCATTGGTCAAACACTACCATTTGTGTTAGTACTAATTTTACTCAGTAAAATTGTGTACCCTTGTAAGACCCTTAAAGAGGCTGGCTGGTGGCAGTGAATCTACCTTATAATCTGGGCAGAAAAGGGACACAGGCGGTAAATCTGTGCCAGCCTTTCCCAGATGTGTACATGTGAAAATCAAATCTTAACGCATATGTGTGTCAGCTACTTGGAGCAGGGACACAGACCACTAGTTTCGCAGAGAGGGTGGTGGAGGACTTGCCTTTGAACACTTGGCTGAGGATTCAACTCTATAGTTGTGCCAGTGGACAGTCTTACTGGGGATGTGGAGACAGACAAAGAGAAACCCAGCCCCCGGACTGAGTGTGTTCCCTGTGTGCTCTTAAGGGAAATTGGGCTTGGTGCAGACACTGAATCTGGAAATACTCTGTGTTTGTGTGTGTGTGTGTGTGTGTGTGTGTGTGTGTGTGTGTGTGTGTGTGTGTGTGTGTGTGTCTGTGTGTTTGTTCCAAGTGAATGTCCCTCACTGGTGTCAGTAGCGAGGATTCTGGCTCCTTGATTACTGGCCCAGATGAGGGATGTCACACTGAATAACAAAATTTCGTAATAATTTGAGCATGCTGTGCACATCTGTAGCTAGAACAAGACCCCCTCAACCTGGCCAAAAAAAAAAAAACAGTCCTCCCATGCTGAGGACAGAAAAAGATCCTTTGAGATTAGCATTAACACACATTTGCATGCTATAAGAGCAAATAAGCACATGCTTTTTGTAAAACATTTCAATGGACAGCTCTAGTATTACAATTGTCAGATGTTAATATTACTGATGATGGTTTATGTCTAAGACAGATCAAGAGGCAAAGGACTAATTACTGTGTTTAAGGCCATCAGTGCTGTTTTGCTAGGCTATAATATATCTATTACTTCAGTACTAGGCAAGGAGAGATTCCAACAAAATCAATTATGCTTTTTATGCAAGTAAGGATAGTGTTATACAAGGCAGTTGGGGTACTGTGGCTTGGATGCTCAGAAATATATGTCATACTGCTTTAGGATATGTGTGGCTTCACATAAAAATGAGCAGTGCATTCTCAAGAGACTATCAGGAAGATAGGCCAGTTGCAGTCAAATACCTATAGATTTTACCTACAGTGGAATCTGCTTAATGAATCATTGTTTTACTGCAGCACATGGACCAGCCCTCCAGTAGAAGGTGAGGTATTGGATATTTCTACATAAAAAGGTTATAGCATTGTTTGAGGCAGGATGACAACCTCACTTCAAAAAGTCACTTTTATGAAAAATGTTAAATGGGTAGAGTTATCCAATATAAAATAAACATAGTTTAGAAGGTGGTTGTATTGCTATAGTAGGTTGTGGGGCACCCCAATGCTATCTCCCTTATTTGGTGGGAAGTCATATATGCTATGTGCAGATTAGACAGTTAGTATATCCTACATTGTAGGTGTTGGAGTTTATATGGCAATAGTGGCCAGTAGTTTATTTACTTGCATTATACATAGTTTAGTATCTAAGATGGTAGGGTGGCTTGTCCATTTTGGCAGTAGGAAGAATAAGACAGAGTGAAGAAATATGTTGTCCTTTTTTCAGTGGGCCAGATACTAAAGCCTTGTTACCTCAAATACATCACCAAAATGGGGTATATGTTTTACATAAAGGCATGGTAGCATTTTATTCAGAGCTGAAAGTAGAGATGTGCTTGGCAATGGGAGTAGAATAATCTCCCCTCCTTTTGTGATGGAAGCAAGATCAGTAAGGGATACTAATGGTAAGTGATGGCATGAGGATATAAAAGTTGCCCAGAGCTGATGGCCTCAGGGAATACGTGTAGACGTTTCATCCCAGCCCTTTATGCAGATTATAAAGCTGTACATGGATGTGAAGAGAAGCTAGTATGAAACTGTGTTATAGGTTTTGGTATTAATGACTTCATCTGGCTATTGGCAGTCCTGTCAACTCTGTAGTTGTTAGAATGTAAAAGCTTCTAAAAAGGGTCCTCATAAAATTCTGCCTTGATCACATCTCCTGAAATAATTGGTGTTATGACTGGTAAATAAATATATGACTGCAACCACATAACTCCATATTTGGTGTCTGTGTGTTTCTTTCCATTACATAGCAATAGCTTACATGATAATAAATGATTAAAAATCGTGATAGTCGATTAATGTGCATTAACAAGCAATAAAGGTTGATCTAGTGCAGTGGTGTCAAGTGAAACTGTGTTATGGGATTTGGAGATCATGATTAAAGGCTGGATAATGATAGCGCTGTCAGCTCTGTAGGTGTTAGGAAGTGAAAGCAACAAGGTCTTTCCAAAAATTCTGCCTTGTACATATACACATATCTGAAATAATTGACATTATGTTAGGCAAATAAACACATGCTTGTTTCCATTTAACTCCATGTTTCGTAGCAAGTAAAATGGTTCAAATAATATTAAATAGTTTAAAATGATACCGATTTATTAACCCATATTAACATGCAGTGATGGTTGAAATCTGTCCTGCTGACAAGTGAATGCTATGTATGAGTATAGTGTACAAAACTAAAGTGGCTGATACGAAGTGAGTCAGGGAAGAACTATTCCTAATCTTAACCAAAACACAGCATGTAGAGGAACTGCCTTTATACTGATGTCAGCAAGAAAGGTAAATCGCTTTTTACTGTAGCTGGTAATCTGCCATTAGCAGTTAGCAGAGAGGAATACATGCAACTAAGTCTTTCAGGATTTTACAGGGAGTTAAAGTGTAACATCCTCAAAGCATATGAGCTAATCTTACTTGCACACATATAGAAAAAAAAAGTCATAGTTAGGCAACTTTGACCCAAGTGACAACGTTTTGATTAGATGCCTTTTCCTGTATATCAGTCTTTGTTTAATGTACTTTAAGGCAATGATCAACAACAGGATAAACCACTTCTCTTAACATTATGAACAGATAGCAATCAATCTATTCTACAATTTATCAGTAAGATTTGGTCATATTGACTAATATTGACGTGACACCCCAACCCCATTTAAAATGATGATGATGATGATTATGCTATTGAGAAAAAATTTTTTTGCACATTCAAGTTCCATTTTATGAGTATCACATTTATGATCCCTTCCAGTCAGGATTCTGCATTAAAGTTATTACTTAGGTGGCCCTTACTAGGCTATTGAATGATGCCCTAATTGTAATGGATCAATGAGGCTCTTCTATTATTGTCCTGCTCTATTTGTCTTCATGATTTAATACACAAAGTAACCAAACCCTTCTTAATCATGTGCAGACTTACTGCAGTACCTACTCTACAGTTCTGAACTGGTATGCATCCTACCTTTCAGGGTATACCTTGTGAATAGTTTCATAAGTTAATTCATTTTACTTGCATCCTGTTACCTCTTGTGTCCTACATGTTTCCACCTTGGATCCTTTGCTGTTTTCCATACATGTGTTTTCAGTGGGAGAACTCATCAGAGCGAGCGGTCTCCAGTATCATTGCTATGGATATTAGGCACAATGTTACATCTTCCACCGAACAAGTTATTTACTACTGATTCTGTTGGTCATGATTTGGAATACATCTAAATCTAGAGGAACCTTAATCATCTTGTTACTTCCAGGATAATGGCCATGACAATTCAAATTGCCTTAAGGAATTCCAACTGTTTGAGTATTAATCCCATGCTTTCTATTGAAGGACAATAAGAATCTATAGAGGAAATATCTTGGCATCATTTTGAATAAGCTGGCACTTAGAGTTCAGATGTCAACTGTTGTAAATTCATCCTATTTACACTTTAGGACCCTATTCTACATTATGCATTTCCCAGTACTTTCTGTAGCTGTTGCCATGGTCTGTACTTAACTAAACTACTATAACCCCCTGTACTTAGGATTTCTTAACTTAGAACATAACTGACTATATGTGTTATAGAATTCTGCAGCCCACTTACTTATAAGTATTCTAAAGTGCCTTTATATTATTCTAGTTCTGCAGAGTTTACACTGGCTGACAGTTCTGTCTTGGATAACCTTTAAAGATCTTATGTTAATGTACACAACTCTGCATGATCTGGGTCCCCCTTATATGAAGGAGCTCCTGGCTCCTTGCTGTCTGTCTTGTGCTCTTCCTCCTAAGCAATAGCTTACATGATAATAAATGATTAAAAATCATGATAGTCGATTAATGTGCATTAACAAGCAATAAAGTTTGATCTAGTGCAGTGGTGGAGATCATGATTAAAGGCTGGATAATGATAGCGCTGTCAGCTCTGTAGGTGTTAGGAAGTGAAAGCAACAAGGTCTTTCCAAAAATTCTGCCTTGTACATATACACATATCTGAAATAATTGACATTATGTTAGGCAAATAAATACATGCTTGTTTCCATTTAACTCCATGTTTTGTAGCAAGTAAAATGGTTCAAATAATATTAAATAGTTTAAAATGATACCGATTTATTAACCCATATTAACATGCAGTGATGGTTGAAATATGTCCTGCTGACAAGTGAATGCTATGTATGAGTATAGTGTACAAAACTAAAGTGGCTGATACGAAGTGAGTCAGGGAAGAACTATTCCTAATCTTAACCAAAACACAGCATGTAGAGGAACTGCCTTTATACTGATGTCAGCAAGAAAGGTAAATCTCTTTTTACTGCAGCTGGTAATCTACCATTAGCAGTTAGCAGAGAGGAATACATGCAACTAAGTCTTTCAGGATTTTACAGGGAGTTAAAGTGTAACATCCTCAAAGCATATGAGCTAATCTTACTTGCACACATATAGAAAAAAAAAACATATTGTGCCTCTAATGATACATAAATGAAGTACACTGTCAGAGGTCTGTTGTCCCAATCAGTTGTACTAAAATGTGTTAATTAACACATTTTCATTTACGCTGATTGCTAATTTCAGGGATTGAAATAGTAAACATTTTATATTCTGAAACTCATTATCGCGAGTCCTGGAATTGCAAGTCCGAATGACCAAAAAATGTGAACATTAAGCCGTGATTGCCATATCTCAGAATATTCCATTCTCACTGAAGTATGGCAATCTTGGAGTTGGTATACAAAGGTCTGGGGTGGAGGCCTGCCCCCAATATCAGGTGTGCAAATACAAAATAAATAAAGAACCATAAACACCTTGCTTATATTTGCTTTTCCTTGCCCCCCCCCCCAAAAGAAAAAAATATATAGGATCACAGGTTGTATGAAGTAACAGCCAGAGAGACACATTTCCAAAGAGAATTACCATGCAAACCCAACATGGTATGCTGTCAGGAAACTAGCTAGCAAATAATGCCACAGAAGGGGAGAAATACTCATTCCTGCTTTTTATATGAAACAGTGCAGACATTACTTTCTGTAGAGGTAAATGTACTATTGGACAAGGAAATATTTTTAAGATGTAGTTACCCTTTAAGTACTAGTCACTAACAGTGTACATTCACCATCATACTCTTTATGGCAGCATTGCTGTTGTAGCTTCAACTACAGACCTTCACAACTGCAGACTTTCAGGAGAGAGAGAGAGAGAGAGAGAGAGAGAGAGCCTTGCACACAATACTACTTTTCAATGGCGTGCTTTCATTCAATCAAAGATCATGTTGCTGAAGCCCATTCAACTGAGGTTTATACAGCTAACAGGCTTCATTGAAGCTGTATATAAATTATTCCAAAGGATTGCTGACCTCAGATGTAGGCACATTAGTTACAAGGGTACAGGGAAAAGTTCATTAAGGGAGCAAGGGTCATAGTTAGGCAACTTTGACCCAAGTGACAACGTTTTGATTAGATGCCTTTCCCTGTGTATCAGTCTTTGTTTAATGTACTTTAAGGCAATGATCAACAACAGGATAAACCACTTCTCTTAACATTATGAACAGATAGCAATCAATCTATTCTACAATTTATCAGTAAGATTTGGTCATATGGACTAATATTGACGTGACACCCCAACCCCATTTAAAATGATGACGATGATGATTATGCTATTGAGAAATTTTTTTTTGCACATTCAAGTTCCATTTTATGAGTATCACATTTATGATCCCTTCCAGTCGGGATTCTGCATTAAAGTTATTACTTGGGCGGCCCTTACTAGGCTATTGAATGATGCCCTCATTGTAATGGATCAATGATGCTCTTCTATTATTGTCCTGCTCTATTTGTCTTCATGATTTAATACACAAAGTAACCAAACCCTTCTTAATCATGTGCAGACTTACTGCAGTACCTACTCTACTGTTCTAAACTGGTATGCATCCTACCTTTCAGGGTATACCTTGTGAATAGTTTCATAAGTTAATTCGTTTTCCTTGCATCCTGTTACCTCTTGTGTCCTACATGTTTCCACCTTGGATCCTTTGCTGTTTTCCATACATGTGTTTTCAGTGGGAGAACTCATCAGAGCGAGCAGTCTCCAGTATCAATGCTATGGAGATTAGGCACAATTTTACATCTTCCACCGAGCAAGTTATTTACTCCTGATTCTGTTGGTCATGATTTGGAATACATCTAAATCTAGAGGAACCTTAATCATCTTGTTACTTCCAGGATAATGGCCATGACAATTCAAATTGCCTTAAGGAATTCCAACTGTTTGAGTATTAATCCCATGTTTTCTATTGAAAGACAATAAGAATCTATAGATGAAATATCTTGGCATCATTTTGAATAAGCTGGCACTTAGAGTTCAGATGTCAACTGTTGTAAATTCATCCTATTTACACTTTCGGACCCTATTTACATTATGCATTTCCCAGTACTTTCTGTAGCTGGTGCCATGGTCTCTTCTTAACTAAACTACTATAACCCCCTATACCTAGGATTTCTTAACTTAGAACATAACTGACTATATGTGTTATAGAATTCTGCAGCCCACTTACTTATAAGTATTCTAAAGTGCCTTTATATTATTCTAGTTCTGCAGAGTTTACACTGGCTGACAGTTCTGTCTTGGATAACCTTTAAAGATCTTATGTTAATGTACACAACTCTGCATGATCTGGGTCCCCCTTATATGAAGGAGCTCCTGGCTCCTTGCTGTCTGTCTTGTGCTCTTCCTCCTAAGGACTGTTTGAAGCTGTCACAGTATGACTGGAAATGTTGTAAGCTTGCTTTTTTCATCAAAAACCTTGTCTTTGGGATGTTGGCAATAAAGGAAAAAATATTCACTGCAGAAATGACATAAAAATGGCCAAGAGGTACAGAATTGTTATTACTAAATACATGAGTTCAAACAGTATTTATTACCAAAGATGGTTCTGTAATCATAAATTCTTCTAAGTGGATTCTTTAAAAAGTCATGAGTAGTCATGAACACTATGACACAGAGAATCAGTGGTAAAGGATCTGAAGCTTAGTCTTTACCTGTAGTTATTATTTTGTGGAGTTTTTCATGCTATTTCTTCTGATAGTCTGGTTCACTTCCAACCACTAAATAATGCTGTTTGATTGGAATCTTTAAACTGTCCATGTATATATTGTAATTATCCTTGGCCTTGAGGTGTGGTTATAGATGAAGATTTTCTGTAAGGGACCAATTCACTAACCTGGTTAACAAATGCATTAAACATTTTGCTACCAGCAACATTGTCTGTTTCTCTCCATTCGAACCCGTATAGAGATAGTAAACCTTGGCATCATCTAGTATGAGCATCTAAAACACTTCTAAACAACAGAATCAACAGACCTAGCTGTTCTCCAATTGTTACAAACAATGCCAAACTACCAAACATGAACTCATTCATTAAATTACATATTCACAGTAAACATATCTAAACAATGCCCTTACAAATTCTCAACAACTATTTACCAGGCATATCATATTGGACATTCAAAAATATCAGGCCACTTACAGTCGTATTTACCTGTGGACAAACCACAGAACAAAAGGGCCTTGAAAATGGCACTGAATTTTGTCTGTGTATCGTATAATGGTCTCCAGCTCAACTCAAGAGCTAAGAAGAACCTCAAAAACATTTGTAAGTTATTCTCAAGTCTTCAAAATGAGCTTTTTCTATGCAAAAAGAAAACTTGAAGAACTAACAGATTGCCTCACTAAAGTTATTCATTCTATTCTGAAACAAAAAGATGAACCATGGTAAGAAATTAAACCTTCTGAAATGTTATAATTAAAATACCAACAATAGGATATATTAAGGATGTTATACTGCATCACTTAAAGAAATACTTTTCTTCAGTCAGCCAAAGTAATGCTGGAGTTAATCTGAAAATCTGAAACACTGACACAGACTCTGTATTAGAATGTAAAATCACAGATCAGGCAAGACGACAAAAATAAAAGAATGAAAAACAACAAATGCATCCATTCTTCACAGGAGGCAAAATAGTCTTACCTATGCCTCCCACCTATATATATAATGAATTATGTATAATGAATTCCAAAGCTACATACTCAGAAGACTAGGGCTACGCCCCAGGGCCATACTTAACTGACCTTTTTCTTGATTTTTTTTATCTTGTCTGATGTCAGGAATCATCTTCGCTACAAATAAGAACCTATATAGTGGCTGACAGTTCTGTCTTGGATCAACTGCATATAAAGTAGCTATACATTTCTATTATGCAATTAAAAAAGGGTACCTGTAACTTTAAATGTTAATATACTAACCAAAGAAAGCTGTGTCCCATATGGTAGTAACATCTAGAGTTGTACACAAAAAGACCTCATAAAAGTTAGACCACATAATGGGTAACTCTGTCTTATTTACTTCTTATGCACACACTGCATCTGCCCCTTCCCTGTCAGCTATAAGCTCCATTAGTGTAGCCATGTCAGTAGCTCCTAGGTTTATATGTATAAGAAGCATAAATTAGTTCACAGTAGTTTTTCTTTTAATATTGATGTACAAATTATGGTATTTACTAAAGTCTGATAAACAGTAACTGACAATCAGAAAATTTGATCACTTAGTATCAGACTGACAGTGAAACAGTGCAATCATGCCCAGTGTGGGATGGGGGGGTACTGTTCTCCCCACATTGCTGCTACGTAGGTATACTGACTCTGAGATTGGTGTATCTTGGAGAAAAGTGAATATTCCAGTAAACTACAATGTCAGTCTTTAAAAATGCATATTTGTGATCACATGTTAGAGAGCTGAACACAAATAACTCACAATTCAGCCTGGCACTTACAAATAGCACACTGGTTTGTTGGCTGGTGATCTGACTGGTGTGTATTCATCTATATATACATTATATATAGTATATATAGCCTTTTACCCGATTCATCTATATATACATTACATATAGCCTTTTACCCTACAGCCATTGATAACAGTTATTCATATAAGAGATTAATATTTCAGTGGTAGCAAAGAGTGTAATATCTTAGTGGTGGTAAGGAATGTAATACTTTAGTGGTGGTAAGGAATGTAATATCTCAGTGATGGTAATGAATGTAATATCTCAGTGGTGGTAAGTAGTGTAATATCTCAGTGGTGGTAGGGAGTGTAATATCTCAGTGGCAGCAAGGAGTGGAATATCTCAGCGGTGGTAAGGAGTGTAATATCTCAGTGATGGTAAGGAATGTTATATCTCAATAGTGGTAAGTAGTGTAATATCTCAGTGGTGGTAAAGAATGCTATATCCCAGTGGTGGTAAGTAGTGCAATATCTCAGTGGTGGTAAGGAATGTAATATCTCAGTGGCTGTAAGGAGTGTCATCAACAATAATGTGAAGCAGGAATATAGTGCATAGAACACTGTGATTATGCTCTAATATTATGAAAAAGGCAAGCCAATTAAGTGCTTCTGTACTACAAGACCCAATCTTGACAATTGTTAAGCACACCTGCTTAAGTTGTTAAAATCAGATAATGTGCTAGACAGTAAAACCTAACATAGTGGCCAACAAAGGACAGTAGCAGAATTAAAAGTAGATTTCTCTTTGCCTGTTGTCTGTGCTGGTAATCTTCCCTGACTTTCTTTTCCTAACATAAGATGATGTGTCATGCTATCTTTTTAACAATGTTCATTAAGTGCTTTATGGCCTTGAAAGTCGGCTAAACACTTAGCACTGTTTTCTATAACTAGTAGTACATGCTACTGATAAAGCACCTTGCACAACTAAGAATTATGTTTGGGTCTCTGATCGTAACCCTATACTATGTGTTCTTGACATGGGTGCCAAGATTTAGGCACTGATCACAGTTATGCATATATGAGATTAATATATCACTGGTTGCAAGGAGTGTAATATCTCAGTGGTGGTAAGGAATATAATATCTCAGTGGTGGCAAGCTTTGTAATATCTCAGTGGTTGTAAGTAGTGTAATATTTCAGTGGTGGTAAGAAGTGTAATATCTCAGTGGCAGGAAGGAGTGTAATATCTCACTGGTGGCAAGGAGTGTAATATCTCAGTGGTGGTAAGGAGTATAATGTCTTAGTGGTGGTAAAGAGTGTAATGTCTCAGTGGTGGTAAGGAGTGTAATATCTCACTGGTGGCTAGGAGTGTAATATCTCAGCGGTGGCAAGGAGATTAATATCTCAGTGGTGGTAAGGACTGTAATGTGTTAGTGGTGGTAAGAAATGTAATATTTCAGTGGACGTAAGGAGTGTATTATCTCAGTGGTGGTAAGTAGTGCAATATCTCAGTGGTGGTAAGGAGTACAATATCTCAGTGGTGGTAAGTAGTGCAATATCTCAGTGGTAGTAAGGAGTGTAATATCGCAGTGGTGATAAGGACTGTAACATCTCAGTGGTCATAAGGAATGTTATATCTCAGTAGTGGTAAGTAGTGTAATATCTCAGTGGTGGTAAGGAATGTAATATCTCAGTGGTGGTAAGAAATGTAATATTTCAGTGGTGGTAAGTAGTGCAATATCTCAGTGGTAGTAAGCATCTCAGTGGTCATAAGGAATGTTATATCTCAGTAGTGGTAAGTAGTGTAATATCTCAGTGGTGGTAAGGAATGTAATATCTCAGTGGTGGTAAGAAATGTAATATTTCAGTGGTGATAAGTAGTGCAATATCTCAGTGGTGGTAAGGAATGTAATATCTCAGTGGTGGTAAGAAATGTAATATTTCAGTGGTGGTAAGTAGTGCAATATCTCAGTAGTGGTAAGGAATGTAATATCTCAGTGGTGGTAAGAAATGTAATATTTCAGTGGTGGTAAGTAGTGCAATATCTCAGTGGTGGTAAGGAATGTAATATCTCAGTGGTGGTAAGAAATGTAATATTTCAGTGGTGGTAAGTAGTGCAACATCTCAGTGGTAGTAAGGAGTGTAATATCGCAGTGGACATCTCAGTGGTCATAAAGAATGTTATATCTCAGTAGTGGTAAGTAGTGTAATATCTCAGTGGTGGTAAGGAATGTAATTTCTCAGTGGTGGTAGGGAGTGTAATACCTCAGTGGTGGTAAGGAGTGTAACATCTCAGTGGTGGTAAGGAGTGTAATATTTCAGTGATGGTAAGGAGTGTAACATCTCAGTGGCCGTAAGGAATGTTATATCTCATTAGGGATAAGTAGTGTAATATCTCAGTGGTGGTTAGTAGTGCAGTATCTCAGTCGTGGTAAAATGTAATAGCTCAGTGGTTGTGAGGAGTGTCATCAACAATAATTTGAAGCAGGAATATAGTGCATAGAACACTGATTATGCTCTAATATTATGAAAAAGACAAGCCATTTAAGTGCTTCTGTACTACAAGACCCAATCTAGACAATCGATAAGCACCCCTACTTAACTTGTCAAAATCAGATGATGCCCTAGACAGTAAAACCTACCTTAGTGGCCAACAAAGGACAATGGCAGAATTAAAAGTAGATTTCTTTGTGCCTGCTGTCTCTGCTGGTAATTTCCCCTGGCTTTCTTTTCCTAACATAAGACAATGTGTCATGCAATTTTTTCGACAATGTTCGCTAAGTGCTTTATGACCTTGAAAGCCGATTGGACACTTAGCACTTTTTTCTGTAACTAGTAGTACATGGAGCATATAAAGCTCCATGCACAATCAACAATTATGTTTGGGTCTCTGATCATAACCCCGTATTATATGTTCTTGACATGAATGCAAAGATTCACCTCTCGAGTGGTGCATTTCTTGGCATTCATATCTTGAACACATAATATCATGGTTACGATTGGCAAACCGATCATAATCCTGTATGTTGTGCTTTACTCAAAGATGGATAGTAAACATATTTTTCATTTGATTTATCCAGTAATTCTTCTCTACCAAACAAGAAACATCATCTGGTAGGTGTATAGTGTATTAGTGTAATTCTCTAACTGCAAATAATAGTTGCTAACTTCATAGGTTAGTACTAAGCAGGTGGTTTGAATAACCATATATAAACTAACCATGCACCCTAGGAAATATCATTGGGATATTTACCTCTTTTCTTCATAAAGGCCATACTACTAATCCCTGGAGTAACATTATGTGGCTCTATCTGATTATCAAGATATATATATATATATATATATATATATATATATATATATATATATATCAAGATATATATATATATATATATATATATATATATATATATATATATATATATATATATATATATATACTTTGAGTTTCACTGGAAGTGACTTTCAGTGATTTAACTTCAAGGTTATTGCCACTTGCTGAAATTTCCTTTGGCGAGTTGACATAAATCTGGGTCAGTCTGTCTGAGGCAGCAGAATGTGACAAAGTTGTACTAGTTTAAAACTTTTACAGTTAAGAAATGACAGAGTTTTAGATTAGTAGAAGCACAGAAACAGAAACACAAGCCTTATGAAAGTACTCAGTTACTTGACCTAGGGTGTTGCTGTTTAGTCCTTTAAACTCTGATGTTGCTGCTGATAATGTGAATGCTGTATATGAAAAAAAATCAGAGAATAGTTTCCTGTGAACTGCAAAAAAAGCTAGGCAGCTTCAGTCCAAGTAAAAACTGTGAGCTGGTTGAGGGAAAAGTAAATCATAAAACTGTCTGTTAAAAAGATCATGATGTTCTGAAAATGGACTGAAAGTGCTACTGTCTTAAAAGAGTGCAACTGCTGCCTTTAAAAGTATCGTGCTGAACGTCTGCCACTGAAAGTCCTTGGTTACGCACTGCAGGCAGCTGTGTTTGGTTTAGTTGCTCACCTGTAAAACGTAGAGCTGTTCTTGTTTTCTGTCATGTGAAGTTAACTGATTAGTGGTTTTTTTTCAGTAAAGGCAAAAAAATATTATTTTTAACTATCTGGTCCAGTCCCAGGTGTTTCATTCCCTTGGCTAGCCAGAAAGAGCCCATATATATCTGTGTGTTTGTGTGTGTGTAGTATATGTGTGTGTGTGTGTGTGTGTGTGTGTGTGTGTGTGTGTGTGTGTGTGTGTGTGTGCGCGTGCGTTCATACGCGCTCATCTCTGCTTTCATTTGCATGTGGGTACTTTTGTGAGTTTGTGTATTATTCACTGCACATGTCCTTGATAAGAGTGGGTCTATATTAAATGCTCGAAGAGGCGTTACATCGAACGCCTCTTCATCGACACATAATCAGCGACTGCACTAAACTGCAAACTTTCCAAACAGCGATTTCTTTCCCTGCGAAAGAAATTGCTAGCACTAAAAACACATACACACAATTTCAAACATAGCAAAGTGGGGGGCTTTGCCCCCCACAGCATCCCACATGTTCACTAACTAAATATATCAACTCCGAGATCGCACTACAGTGGGGTAAAGGATAATGTCATGGCTCAGGCCAAGTGATTTTTTTTCCCCGAGAAAAAAAACTCTGACCTGAGCCTTCGCTATTTTCAGATTTTGGTCTATATGTGTCGGCGAAACGGCATTTACTGTAATGCCGTTTCACTGATCTAATATAAACCCGATAAGAGTTTATGGGTGTTAAGTATTCCTTGATTTCACAAGGTTTTTAAAGCAGTGAATCAGGTTCTTGTGTGGAATATATAGTCAGCTGAGCTATTTCATACTGAAGAGGCCATTAATATTATTTGGTTGTGTTGCAGTCATTGGTGATACTGAGGACAAGTCACCTGTGTGTACAAATGCTGGACAACGTGCCCTGCTGTATGCATTTTAGTAGTTATTTGTTGTGCAAGTGAAATGATGTCTGCACCTGGAATAATTGGTGTCATGTATCAAACTATCCCATGTCAGAATGGTAAGTCTGTGCTGCATATTGAAGGTTATCATTATAATGTAGGGAAAATGCAGCTGTAAGTTGTATTGGGCTTGCAGCTTCAAGTTGCAGCAAAAGTGCAAGAAATCTTTGTAAATGCAATGCTCAAGAGGTGGAGAGGTTAAAGCATCTTCAGCTTACCATAACATACATGTTGTTCTATATGTTCAGAAGATGGAAGCTCAGAATATAATTGGAACAGGAACACTTTCCTGTAGGTCGATGTTTTCTCAGATTGTTTCAGTTGTGTTGGTTGGAGCATTTGAGGAGGTGTTGTCTGGCCTTCCATCTAGGAGAATAACATTAAACTGTTAATCATGTATGCAGAAAGGAGTTAAAATGATAGCATACTAGTCTTCAGTCCATTGAGGAGCTCATACCCGAGGAGTGTTCTATCCAACGCGATCACTTTATATAGAATGGTGGAAGGGCTGGATCATGAAGCATGAGGAGTGTTCTATCCAACGTGAGCACTTTATATACAATTGTGGAAGGGATGGATCATGAAACATTTAGATGGTGTTGACAAGTGCTGCAAATCTCAGGGAATTATCTATAGCCTGCAGATGGGACGTTTCTTGTAAAAGGTAAGCAGATGCACCAGTTTTATGCAGTGTATGCCTTTATTGTACTAGGTGTTGTACGCAGGAATGTTGCTTAGCTTATACCTCGATTATTTCAACGTCAGTTAATACCAGCAATTTATTTGGATGGTATGCCTTTGATTCAATAACTTCCTTAAGACCATGTTGACAACTTTCATGATCATCTCAAACAGGAGTGATGCAATTATTTGTCCCGTTTCCTAGACTCCACAGGATTTTCATTATGAGTTGATGTATGGTCACAAGGTAAAGCTACCTCTAATTTTACTGGCTATGAGTGGGAGCGTGAATGTGATTCCACAGGGAGTCTGTTGTGGAGTATGCTGGACATTTCAGGACCAGACTTAATGAATTCATGGGGTTGGCACAGGAGCATCTAGCACAATCTCAACAGCAAAAGAGTAGACATAATCAAATAGCTGGAGCCCAAGAAAATCCTGTTTGGCAGCAAGTGATGGTGATTATTACTGATAAATATAATAAACTTGAAGCAGCATGGCAGGGTGCTTCATACCTCTCAACCTCTTACCACAAGAAAGCTGGGAAAAGCCTAAAATAATGTGGGGGACAAAGGCCCAAAAATAGGGACACATTTTAAATATTGCTCTTAAAATTTAAGAAAGTTGCTAGAATAACAGGATTTGCATTACCATGCATTTTCTGAAAGATTTGAATTGTGAAACTTAAACATATGTCATTATTTAATGATTTTAATCCTCAGTCACTTGCCAGAAAACCACAAATATTGTGAGGAACAGACCAAAAATATGAGTAATAAATCTGGACATTCTGCAAATATCTGGAATATTGAGAGGTATCCTAACTGTCCAATAGACAGTATACATTTAATTCACATCCCTGTGACTAAATTAACCATCAAGCAGCACTCTCAGTGCTTTCTGCCTTAGTTTATATCACTTGGAGGCCCACCTGTTTATTTGCATCTCTATACATTCCCCTTCATTGCTAACGTATCCCCCTACTCTAATCTGTGCACACACTGGTTACTAATCAGCAAGTCAATGTGAAGACACACCCCCAACCTTAATAAACTTTGCTGTCTCTTTTCTCCTTCACTTTACAGGTAGTTTGAATTATTACTTACCCCCTCTGAGGCCTTCACTGATTTCCACTGATTGCCTCTCTGGTTTCTTTGCATTCCACCTGGTTTACACCCCTTGTGCTATCTTCCTCCCTCAATACAAAGTATATATTAGAATCCTGCTGAGCATGGAGCCATCTTTAAATTTCTAGTCTCCCACCAGGACACAAGTGCTCTTCAGCAATTACATTCTGCTTGCCGGTAAGCCATTAGACCTCAGGAATTTGTTTACAGCGTTCAGATTTTGTAAAGTAATACTTACTTTTTTCTCTTGTCTTGGTTGGCTCTGCCCCGCTCCGTTCGGCCTCGCTAACGCTCGGGCTCTCTCCGCTCCCCTGCCCTTCCACCTATTCCCTCCCACCCCCACTACCTCTACATTTATAGTAATCACAGCCACACCCACAGCTCACCCTCACATCACCTCCACCAATCACAACTCCTCAAGTCATATCACATTATACCACACCAACTTGCTCCACACAAAATACTCCCAATCACTCTCATTTCCACTAGGCATTTTTTACATCATCCACACTACTTCCCCATCCACATATAGTGCAATCCCATAATTCCTATTCAGACCCCCCACCTAGAAACAACTTAAACTTTATAATCATGACCATCACACAACTAAGTCTAGTCTGTCTTCTCATAATTCTTTACAACACCACAAGTTATATCACTCTAGCAATATCCCTAAACTTATTAGCACAACACTACATTATGCACTCTCGTATACAGACACCACACATTATAATAATATCTGCCCACAGTTATTCAAGAACTACATAACGGACCAATTCAGAACTAAACACATATGCTCTCATTCCTACTCCAGAAAAACACAATACTTTCTCACACTCCTCACCAAACTCCAACATCTGTATAACCATTTTAACTCCAGGCTCACCAAAAGTGGGGATATCCACCCCAACCCAGGCCCAAATCCATCCTGTCCAACACAAACTGCTCCAACACAAATGTCAGAACATAACACCCCAACTTTCTTCATCCCTGGGCAAAGCAACAACAGCAGCAAAACCAACCATCTTTTAATGCTAAAATATTAATATTAGAAGTATCAAAAATAAAATACCTGAACTCCAGGCCACAATTGCACATTACTCCCCAGACATAGTTGCTTTAACAGAAACCTGGCTAAATAAAAACATAGCTAACTCAGAAGTTCTCCCTACCGGCTACAATATAATTAGACAAGACAGACCACTTTGTAAAGGGGGTGGAACTGCCTTACTGTACAAGTCCAACTTAACTGTCCATCAATTACCAAACTCCTACCCCTCCCCCAATAATTGGGACATACTTATCTCACAACTTCAACTTCACCTTAAAAAGGCATCACCACAATCATTATCTATATTCCACCTGGTAATACATCTGCTAGCCTTGAAGACTTCTTATTCTGGTGTTCTTCCACATACTCAAAAGAAACCCTTGTTCTGGGGGACTTCAACCTAGCTTAGATTCCTGAACAATGTAATTGAATCGACTTTGCATGTATACCTATATTTAGGGCACATTTACTATGTACATTGTATGCTACACGGAGAAAGCATTTTTGCTCCTAACTATATATCCAGTAGAAACACAAAAAAATTCTCTCCTGAGGTCCTCAACACTTTACTCTGTAACTGTGACTGGACCCCCCCCCCCCTAAAAACCCTCCTACTTGACCAGGCTGTAGCATATTTCAACAAAACATTTCTACAACACCTAGACACTGTCGCTCCATTGCGCAAAATCAAGATTAGAACCTCTACAAACCTCTGGCTCAGTAAAGAAACCAAACAAATCCTCAAGTCCAGAGACACTGCCTGGATTTACTATCAAAAAAACAAAGAAACACAAAGCCTAACTAAGCACCAAGAAATGTGCAACCGTGCAAAAAAATGCATTAGGCTGGACAAAAAATCCTACTGCATAACATTACAAACTAAATACCAACACAACCCGCAAAAATTTTGGAAAAATGTAAACCAGCTACTAAAATCCACCCAAAAAGCTACCCCCAAACCAACCACCCCTGACACTAAAGTTCCCATCAAAACACAATTCATCTCCCACTTTGTGAACTCAATTCTATCCTTAGTATCACAGGACAGTTCCTTCCTCACTATCCCCCCAACACAAATAACACTAATACAAGCTTTACCCTCAAAACAGTTTCCACCACTTCAATCAAAAGCATGCTCTCCAAACTAAAAACCTCATCAACAGCAGCTGACCTACTCCCCAGCTATTTCTTGAAACTAAACCAAATCCAAACGCCAACAACTTGTAAGCAAAGAAATTCCAGCAACCTTGGATCCTGGTAAAACGATTTTATTGTAGAATATATAAAATAAAATAAAATAAAACAAAACAACCTTGACCATCAAAGATACCTTGTTGTACTAAGCGCTTTCTCCCTCTAAAAAGTAAACGGGCATCCTCAGAGTACAAAAAAACAATTCACAGTCCTTCCCTTATATACTAAATTTAAAAATGAATAATTGAATAATTAGATCAATTTAAGATTGATTCATTAATTGGCAACAACAAGAAAAGTAGTATACCTTAATCTGTATTACACACATAGATAAAACTGTTGCAGAGGTATCAGACAAAAAAAGCAACAGATAAAAAATAACAGATAAAAGAAGCAAGGCAGTATTAAAACAGTAGTATACTCAAGGAAAAAAAAAATAAAATTCTGAAATACATTGATAGTAGTGGTATATATATTACTAAAATAAATATGTATATAAATATTTAAATATTAATTGTGGTGACGTCAGGGGACACAGACTCCACAGCACCTCCTCTGAACATGGCTCTGAACTCTAGGGACGGGTACAGTCGTGTGGTTCGTGGAACCAGTAGAAATACTATGTTTCCTGTGACTGAACTAAAGCTTTACTTAGCCGCTCCTTCCCTGCACAGAAAGGAGAACACTGCACAGCATGATATGGGCAATTTGAACTCACAGTTTGTTGAATTTGAGAAAACACTCAAATCTTTTAAATCCTTACAAATGGACAATGCCTTTCTCGAATGCTCACTTGAACTGGGGCAAGTACCCAAAGGACTGCGAGTGTTTAAGCTACCACACGGTTTTCTTGAAGGTACTGCTTACTTTGATGAACTGTTAACTATATTTGATAGAACAGGTTTAGACATTTTGAGACTGATTATTCGTAACAACAATGAGAAATTAAAGGTTTTAAATGAGAAATTGTGTACATTGGATAGAAGCATTAGGCATGACCTATTGTTTGAGCATAACAAGTTTAGATTTGAAGATATATACAGAGACATGGATAGATTTATTAACAAAGGTCTTAACATTAAAAACCATAAAATAGAAAGGGATACCTTTGATTATAAAAACAAAAAAGTATATGTACACTTTAAGGAATACAAAAACATGAAACATTACAGTAAAAGAACAGTGACTGATGTACATAATGGGAACATTTTAACTGATAGTGAAGGACAATCTCAAAGAGCTCACAACAATCCCAACACAAATGGTTATGAAGAGGTACACTCTGTTTTTTTAGAACCACCGATTCTACGGAGGTCAGAAAAGTTGAGAGAACGGCAGGGTTACTACAATCACAATCAACGCCCACTTTACAATCAACCTCTTTACAGGACCAATTCTTGGCACAAATAGAGCCATCCAATATTGATTTTAGTAATATGGACATTCATAAAGAAGGTGTATTATCCATTTTTGACAATATCAATGTATCTCAGCAAGTTTTTGAAACAACACTCAACAATTTTGACATTACTATGATTAGTAATACAAGAGTGGATAAATTTACTCCTTCATCATGTTCTATTATTTCCTTTAATGGTCTCAATTTATACAACTTTACTGACCAACAATTTGGCAAAGAACATTTATCACTTTTTAGTAAAGGATTTAGCTTTGTGCCTACTTATAATTTAGACATAGCTAAAGTATTGTTGAACCTCAAATTATACACTCGGTTGTTAAACTTGAAAATGTTTTTTCACAACACAGGAAGTTCCACAATGGATTCAAGAGTTTTTCCTATTAAACGTTCTAGTACATTTATTCCCCCCACCAATTTCATGATACAAGTATTTGAGAAACTATGTGAGAGTCAGATAAGGAGGACATTAACTAACAAAATTAATACCAAATACAATTTGACAACGGCAGAGAGATTTTGTTTAAAGGAACTTACATTTTCAGACAAATACAGAATTATGAAACCTGACAAGGGTGGTGGGGTAGTTATCATGTTTAGTACAGATTATTACAATAGGATGAGCATATTGTTGGACGATACTGACACATACGACAGAGTCAGTAAACATGAAATAAACAGGGCTTACACAAAAATTGACTGGTTACTTTATGAATATTTAATGGATATGAGGATTGACAAAGAAGTTTTCAACTTCATTTCGGTTGAATTTCCTATCATTCCCTCAATTTTTGGGATCCTCAAAATTCACAAATGTCAATCAAATCCACCTTTTAGACCCATTGTGTCAGCAAGGGGATCTAAGACAGAAGCCCTAGCTGCATATATAGATTTTAAATGTAAAAACATACTAAATTCATTACCCTACATCTTAAAGGACTCCTGGCATTGTCTAGATTCTGTAAGGAAATTTGCGATGAGTTATGATTTTAATTCCCCTTTCATCATGACAACAGTTGATGTGGTAAATTTATTCACAGTTATCCCTCATTGTGAAGGACTAGAAATATTTGAAAGTTGTTTGAACAAACACAGAAATACTAACATCATAGAGAATCGGTTACTTACTGAAATGTTGGAGCTAGTATTGGAAAATAATTTCCTATACTTTAATGAGGAATACTATAGGCAAAAAACAGGAGTAGCAATGGGGGCTAGATGCGCCCCCATTTATGCCAACTTAGTTCTGGCACAATGGGAATTTGAATTTATTTTCAACAGTAGATTTTGGGTCAAGGTGCTGTTATATCTAAGATATCTGGACGACATTCTTATTTTTTGGGGTGGTTCCAAGGAAGAGTTTACTGATTTTATAGTTTACTTAAACAATACTACTACATTTTTAAAATTCACCAGTCACATTTTTACAAACCATTGTGAATTTTTAGACATTGTTTTGACAGTGAATAACCATCAGTTTGAGTCCAATATTTTTAGGAAGACAACATATTCCAACTCTTTTTTACATTTTGACAGCTGCCATCCGATCCATCAAAAGAGAAATCTAGTCAAGGGACAGATGGTTAGACTGTCGAGAATTACTAGTGAGGACACTTTATTTTTAAAAGAGTTGCAAAATTTGAGTAATATGTTTTTCAATAGAGGATATCCATACAAATTTGTTACTTTAATCAGTAAAGAGATTATACACAAGAGATCAATGTGTTACAAACCTATTATAAAATATGGATTACCTAGTTCCGATGATCTTCATCCTACATTGGCAAGACATGACACTTGTATTATTCCTTATAACGAGACATCACAAAAAATAGTTAATATAATTCAAGAAACATGGTTTAGTACTATTAAAGGTGATGCGGAATTAGTTGATATTTTGGGTAGTCAACCCAAATTGACATACAGCAGAGGTAACAATTTGAAAAATCTTTTTGAAAAAAGTTGCAAAACATACAATTTTAACAAATCTAAGATGAATAGATGTGGGGCATGTCATATTTGTAGATACATTTATGACAGTCCTTTTATCACTATAGCTCATTTTGCCAAAACCATTCGTTGTCCTGGCCATTGTAACTGCAATTCATCCATGGTTGTTTATGCTGCGTCTTGTACTGCTTGTTCGGCTTTTTATATCGGTAAAACGATTAGGAAGCTAAAACAACGCATCACAGAACACTTGAGAGACATCAAAAAACATAAAAAAATAAGTGCTCTTTACAACCACAGTGTTAAATGCAACAATTTTAAGAGATTTTTGTTTTTTGTCATAGACAGAATCCCACACAATGTTCACAAAGGGGGAGATGAGAAAGTAATGCTGGAAGCAAAGGAATGTCTATGGCAATTACGTCTAAATGCGAGTCAATGGCCAGGCATCAATGAGCATATCTCTATATCAAGTATACTCAAGTTGAAATCACATTTTATATGATATTTACATATTTATATTACAAAAAATTAGTTTTCATTCATGATGTTCTAAGTAAGTGTATTTTAGCTTTTTATACTATTGTACATTATTATATATTATATTATTACATAATTTAATTCACTGATTTATTTATTAATTTATTATCCAATTTATAATTTTATATTTAACACATATACACTGTTCATACTTATTTTTATATTCAATCTGATATTTATGATCAATTATTGATGATTAAATATTTTAACAATTAAATATTTAAACAATTAATATTTAAACATTTATATACATATTTATTTTAGTAATATATATACCACTACTATCTATGTATTTCAGAATTTTAATTTTTTTTCCTTGAGTATACTACTGTTTTAATACTGTCTTGCTTCTTTTATCTGTTATTTTTTATCTGTTGCGTTTTTTGTCTGATACCTCTGCAACAGTTTTATCTATGTGTGTAATACAGATTAAGGTATACTACTTTTCTTGTTGTTGCCAATTAATGAATCAATCTTAAATTGATCTAATTATTCAATTATTCATTTTTAAATTTAGTATATAAGGGAAGGACTGTGAATTGTTTTTTTTGTACTCTGAGGATGCCCGTTTACTTTTTAGAGGGAGAAAGTGCTTAGTACAACAAGGTATCTTTGATGGTCAAGGTTGTTTTGTTTTATTTTATTTTATTTTATATATTCTACAATAAAATCGTTTTACCAGGATCCAAGGTTGCTGGAATTTCTTTGCTTATTTCTTGAAACTCACAGCAGATGCTATTGCTATCTGAGTCTCTACTCTCATAAACAGATAAATTGTTGAAAACTATGTGCCCAAACTTTGGAAAATATCCTATGTTACACCCATACATAAAGGCGGGACCTCCACTGAACTTAATAACTGCAGACCCATTGCTTTACTCTCCCCCCTGGCCAAAATCCTAGAAAAAAGCATCCATACCTAGATGCTAAACTATCTCCTAGACAGCAACATCCTGTCACCTACTCAGCATGTATTCAGACCTGCCCATAGTACCACTACAGCCCTCCTCTGCTTTACAGACACAGTAAACCGTCTCAAAAATGAAGGCCTACAAGTGTCAACTCTTTTTTTTGGATATGTCCAAAGCATTTGACACAGTCTCACACCAAATCCTGCTAAACAAACTAAACCAATATCATCTATTAAATTCCACTCTTACCTGGTTCCAAAGCTACCTAACTGACAGGTACCAAGCTGTGAAATGGGAACATTTTCTCTCTCCTCAGCTGCCATAACTATATGAGTCCCACAGGGTTTTATCTTAGGACCACTACTATTCACAGTCTTCACAAATTACCTCCATACCTCCACACAGCATGCATCTATAATTCAGTATGCAGATGACACTACCTTAATCTGTGCTGCACAAAACATTCCCACCCTCCTGCAAACAACTCAACTAGCATTCTCTGACGTTGAAAACTACCTTACCAAAGCCCAACTTATCCTCAATCAAAAGAAAACTCAGCTTATGATTATAACCAGTTCTAACAAAACCACTAACAGTCAATTCACTATCTACTCCACAAATGCTACTCCAATTGCTCCAGTGGCACAGGCTAAGCTATTGGGAATAACCATAGACTTCCACCTAAGATCTGATAGTCATCTCAACTTAACTATTAAAAAAGTACATGCCAAACTGGGGTCACTCTACTGTATCAAACCATTTCTTACCAACAACACAAGATCAGCCATTGCTCGCTCCCAACTTCTATCCCCCCTACTCTATGCATCTCCTATCCTGACTAATCTCAACAAAACTGAACTAAGCAAAATGGAAGCCTGCTATAACAGAATTGCCCACTTTGCTGCAAATTGCTCATATAGAACTCATCACTGTACTGCTTTGAGACAGCTCCACTGGCTTGAACTGCCCAACCTCCTAACCTACAATCTGCTCTGCCTCTGTCATTCTATTACCTCCCCAATAAGTGTACTGCCCTCAAAAACCTAGTACAACATCACTCAGCCAAAAGGCCTCTTAGATCATCAAGCAAACTACTACTAGAAGTCGCCAACAGCTACAATAGCTTTGGAGATGCACTATATAGTAGTTCAGTGGCTAAAAAATGGAACTCTGTCCCTACTAGCATTCAAAACACATCATCCAAAGCCTCCTTTAAAGACCTCATCAGGCAACATCTCAAGCAAAGTTGGCAGTGCCATGATTGCTCCCCATGCTAGTGAAAGTGGATAACATATACATACTAAATCTAGAGCACTTGATAATAGTTTTCAATCTTACTCACAAACACTGGCTAATCTACAATGTATGTACTGTACCTGTGTACTATGTATGTATTCTACCTATGTTACAAATTTCAGCTGAACACCACAAATATATTAAATACCTTTATTTTTAAAATTAATATTTTTTTGTTTGTTCTCTCTACTGTAACTGTTTATGTGCCGCATACCACTGTAAAAACATGTCTCTTGTAATTTGTGTGTATACTGATCATGTCTAAATAACTAAATGTGTCTGTAATTTTTCTTTGTGGAGCTTTTCTCCCTGGGCCTCTGCTGAAAAAGGGCCTTTTTGGCTCAGTCAGACACCCCCAGTTAACAAATGTAAAATAAATAAAATGTTGTCCTTTCTCTATTTTGGGAAAGGTAAGCGATATTAGCTACAAAGTGGAGTTGCCAGGCAGAAGAAAGAAACACAAAGTCTAACAAGTTAAAATAATGAAGCCCTACGACAGAAAGATTTTGGTACTCAGATTCTGCCATGTGCTTCAGAAGGAGACAGAGATCTTGCATTAGATCTTCTCTGCGTGGCTCAGTCTGGCACCTTAGTGAATGATTTAGCTGTTTTAGTGCACCTATCTTCTACACAGTTCACAAAATCTTAGTAATACTACAGTCATTTGACAAGAGTGCTATTCCATTGGATAAAGCTGTTAAGGCTAAGCACTGGCATCATATTTCTCCAGGACAAAGACTGAATATGCTAAGACATCCTGGTGATAACAGTCAGGAAACCATAGGTCCTTAGGCTGTAACGCTATCCTCTTCATCTTAATATATTTCAAAAAACTGGAGATGTGTCCACTGCTAAGCCAGGAAATATCTAACTGGCAGAGAATCACAGGGTCCCAGCAACCCAAACATGTTTCCCTGCGAGCCAAGTAAACCATGCAGAAAGACCCGTGGGAGATGTTGGATATGGGGGTTATAAATGAATTCTTCAGTCCCTGGACCTTTCTGATTGTGCTGGTGTCAAACAAAGATGAGAACACCAAGTTCTGTGTAAATTATAGAAAATTAAGGCAACACACCTAGCCAGATTTGTATCCCATGGTTATAATAGATGAAGTCTGCCAGCAGTTGGGTGAGGCTAGATATCTATCTGCTACTGATCTCACTAAGGGCTACTCTATAATATTCTTGATAAATGCAACATAGGAAAGGTCAATTTTTTTATACATTTTAGGTTGTATGAGTACACCATAGGTTCATAGGTTCATAGGTTTATACTAGGCTATCTGCCCTAAGGCATTTATAAGCCTAGCCCAAATTTTTGTGGCTTACGCCACCCCTTATATGAAAAAATACTGTGCCCATTAGTTTGTTGTGCCTCTGTCCAGCAGTGACACAGAGATGATTCGGGTAAACCTCGATCTCCCATCCACAGGTCTAGATTTCTCTTGAACAGAGTCAGCGAGGTGCTCTGCCTCACATGGACCGGGATTTTATTCCACAGCATAGGAGTCTCTGAGTGATAAATCTATCCCTCCAGCATGTCCTATTTATATCCGTGCTAAGGTTTAAGTCGCTTGCTCTAGTGGTTTTGGTGGATTTGGATTTTTGAGGTGGAGCATGTCCATTAATTCGGGTTGGACATGGCCTTGTATGTCAGGCACATGTCACCTCTGAGCAGACGGTATGCGACTGAATAGAGCTGGAGTTTCTTCAATCTGGCAGCATATGACAGATTTTGGAGTCCCTTTATCCTTTTGGTGAGGAACTTTGGGGTCTCTCCAATTGCTGCAGATGTCGGGTGAGATACATCCCGAATGGGGCATTGTACTCGATCATTGGTCTGATAAGTAAAGAGTACAGGGGAACAATGACCTCACTAGATCTGGATGTGAATCCTTCATGATCAGGTGGGCAATGTAGAAGGTCTTTCTAACCACTTTAGCAACGTGAGTGTCAAAAGAAAGGCCACTGTCAACCTGGGTCCCCAGGTCCCTGATAACCTCTTCTGTGCTTAGTGGATTGCCACCTATATGGTAGCTTAGGGTTACCTTGTTTTTCCCGAAGGGTATGACTATACATTTTTTGGCGTTTAACTTCAGGCCATGGCTCTGGCACCAGCTATCTGTTTCCGTGAGTCCCTTCTGAAGGATATCCGTGTCCGATGCACTTTCCACTATGGCACCCAGTTTGCAGTCGTCTGCAAACTTTGTCAGCCAAAGTCCTCCCATGTTGGCATGTACTTCTGAGAATTAGATGCCAAACAATAGGGGGCCAAGGACTGAGCCCTGTGGGACACCACTTGTGACCGGCTTGGAGTCTGACATAGCGCCAGCAACTCTAACTCTGTGGGTTCTGTCCTTAAGCCAGTTTGCAACCCATCTTGTGACATATGGGTTTACATTTAAGCTGGTAAGTTTTTCTACAATACCCGAGTGGGGTATTGTGTCGAAAGCCTTTGCAAGGTCAAGGTAGGCTGTATGGACTGCCTTTCCCTCATCAATGGCCTTGGTGACTGTTTCGAAGAAGTCGACCAAGTTCAAAAGGCATGATCTTCCCTTGACAAAGCCAAACTGGGTCGGGTCCAATGTCTGCAAGTCCCTATATCTTTGTTTATGAGCTCCATTATGATCCTCTCCATAGCTTTGCAGACTAGACTTGTTAAGCTTATGGGCGGTAATTACCAGGGTCCGTGAGGTGCCGCCTTTGTGGAGTGGGACCACAGTTGCCGTACGCCACTCCTTGGGCACGTATCCTGTGGTAAGGCTGAGATTAAACAGCTGCCTTATGTGCGGGTTTAATTCCTCATTTAGCTCGTGTAGCACACAGCCGGGGACACCATCCGGTCCCATTGATGCTGTGTTATTAGCTTTAGAGAGAGCAGCTTTCACCTGCGCATATGAGATGTCCGGGAGGCTACACTCGGCTGGGATAGTTATCTCTCCTTTAGGGGAGAGGTGAAGTTTGCACTGAACCTGTCTGCCAGTATGTTGGCAATGTCTGTGGGTTCAGTGATTTTTGTATCATTTTGGACTAATTCTGAGCATATCTGGGAGTTTCCACCCAGGTTCCTAACATAGCTGAAAAAGGCCTTATGATTGTCCTTTGAATCCATGGCAATTTTTCTCTCAAAATTGGCCTTAGTTGATTTTATGAGTGCTCGTATTTTTTACTAATAATGATCAGGGTGACTTCCCTTTTATGGATTTTGTTCTATCATGTAATAGCTTTCTCCTCTTATTGTAAAGTTTGTTAATGGCTGGGGTCCACCAGACTGGACGTTTGCCCTTTGTGGAAAGAGTCTTGGTTTTATTTGGGATTGCCTGATCCATGCAGTCCTGGAGGTGTTCATAGAAGGCATTTGTAAGGGCTTCCGCAGCTTGGGTTGTGGTTTCCATTGGCTCAGGGGCCTTGAAGGATACCACACCAGTCTTGAGTAGTGTGAAGTTTGCTTTAGAGAAGTTCTTCACTATGGTCTGTTGGGGGTGGGGGCGGGATGTGGATTTCCAGTGAGATTAGTTTATGATCAGATCTCACCAATGAGGGATATACTTCGTGTGGAGCATTTTGTCCCCATGTTTGTGACAATGAGATCTAGTATATTTTCTCCTCTCGTGGGAACAGTGACTAGCTGTTCCATGGCATTTGAATTTATGAACTCCAGGAACCGTTGGGCTAGAAAGTTAGGGCTTGAGTAATGTTCCCAGTCTATATTCGGGTAGTTGAAGTCACCCAATATGATGGTGTTTGGAGATACATTTATACCCTCCAGTGTCTTCAGGAAGGCTGTGTGGGGTTCCTGAGTTTGAGAGGGTGGCCTGTAGCAAGCTACAATTTGTAGAGCAGTTTTGCCTATGGTTAGTTGCACCTGGATGGTTTCCCAAGCCGTGCGTTGCCACCAACCTGGAGGTGTGGGTATCCTTTATGAATATGGATACACCCCTCCTTTTGTGGTGTGGTCGGGTTTTGGGGCGGGCATGATATGAGGTAAAACCTAATAGTGCTGGGGTGCTCTCAGGAGCCTTGAACCAGGTTTCAGTTACAGCACAGACATCGATGTTCTCCATACTGAGAAGGGCCTCGAGTGCGTGCATTTTGAGATTTAGACTTCTGGCATTGAGCAGCATTACCCTCAGTTTCTTCCCATTTTGTTTTCTATGGTGGTAGGTTTAGAATTTGAGCCTTGCCTAAAAAGGCACTATGGGGGTGGCAAGAGCCTTAGCCAATATCCGGAATCCCAGGGTGACAGGTGCAAGCCGTCCCTTCTTGAAGCAGCGTGGCTTGTCAAGCATGTCATCCCAGGCAGACAGACACTGGATCCCCTTTAAATGACACCAGACATTAAGCCAATTGTTAAAGCTGATCATCTTGTCTCTATATTGTGGCATCATTCTTGGTGAAGGAAGGATACTGCTCAGGGTCAGGGTCATACCTGCCTGGGCCACACAATCAGAGAGCTCCTCTATGTCTCTTTTCATGTAGTCCAGGGAGGTACGTCTCAAGTCGTTCACACCAGCATGGACAATGACTGTGTCATATTTGTACTTGCCGTGGAGTGACCCGAGTGCTTGTGTTATGTGGCGGATTCTAGCGCCCGATAGGCAGCTTACTGTGACCCTCTCCTTGTTCAGCCTGGTGAGTGGGACGTCAGTGTGTCTGACTATGGAGTCACCTATGACAAGTATGTTTGGTGTTGTATTTGGCCTTAAGGGCTGTGACTGCTTTGCACATTGCTTTTGTGGTTTATGTGTTGCTTGTGGGGTGTCTTGAGGTAGCAGTTGTTTGGGTGTCTGCTTTGGAGGCCTCTGCTGTTTAGGTAAATTTTACTCAGAGCCTCAAGTATGTCTTTGTGTGTTTATGTGTTTGATTCAGTGGAGTGGTAGCATTATGTGAGGCTGGTTTTGTGGTGTGTGTGGTTGCCTTCTCCTCCTGTCTGGTCTTGCCAGTCCTGAGTTGAGAGAGCTCAGCCTCCAGTTTGGCTAAATAGCTGCATCTCGCAAGTATTTGTGTTATGTGGGAGGAGGAGAGGGTTGTCTGTGTACATGAGGCAGTTATAACATTGCCTCAAGATTCCCAGATTCACCAGCTGGACCGGAGAGGAGATTGACAACTGACCTTTGGACATGCTAGAATAATATTGGGAAATCCTTAATTGAAAACAAGGGCCAGTGGGGAGTGAGGGAGTAGTGCTTTTAATTTTTAGTGCTGACTTATATAATTGCTTTAGTGAGCAAGTGCCAGGTAACTTGAGTGCAATGTGTTACAAGTAACTAAATGCAAAAACGACAAACAGTAACTTTCTTTCAAGTGAAACAAGGAAATAAGTACAGTAAGCAATGCAGATATCACTAGTGATCCAAAGAAGCGCTGAGAAGTTGCGTATTAGGTGGAATTAGCTTCCAGGGAAATAACAAGCAAACAAACAACAAGCATATAAACAAAGCTAGATTCAGAAGGCCTGGATCTAGTCTATTCTAGAGCAAACAAGGTGTACCAATTTCAGTAAGATACAGTTCAAATATTCAGGCACTATAAACCTTTAACCAGAAATTCCCAGCTCAGAAGGGCAGAGTCCAGCCTCTTCTCCCACAAGAGTGCAGACCACGAACCTTCTTAATGTAAAATAACTGGCCTGAAGCCCAAGTGCCTAAACCAAAACTAATACACTTGGACACTGGGCTCTCAATCAGCAGTTCCCAACTTAGAAGGATGAAAGCTACCTGTCCTGCCACCACAGTGCTTGCCACAAACCTTCCTAATGTAAAACAACTGGTCTGAAGCCCAAGTGCTTAATCCAAAAGACTTAGAATTTAGGATGAAACATGCCCCAGCAACTTTTCAGACATTGGCAGATGATGATGATGATTGCCTAGATTATATAGTATGTGGTTTACTATCAAAATGTCACGGTTAAAAACAAATTCCTGTATGTAACTGGGAAGGCTGCCAGCATAGCTAGATAGAATTTTGTACATAATTCTATGTCCTTGTAAATATTAATATGATCCACAGGCTTGTTTGACAAATGTAAGAAAACTGTGTTATCTTCTGAGCTTCAAAAATGTAACCACAGTGCACCCTGTTGGAAGAAAGCTGATAAGTAAAGGATTTTATGATTGTGTGTGATCTCAACCTAGGAGACAGGATGTCTGCAGCTAGAAATTCTTTCTATTCTCCTAAGGCAGAGATAATTGCTAGGCTTCACATGTAATGGGTCTTGTATTGCTGTGTTTTTTTGGCAGGTGCAGATCAAAAAGCAATTAACTTTTGAGTTCTGTTAGCCTGGGAACTAAATCAGAAAAGTGAGAAGAATGATTTAATCTGAAATGACTCAGCAGTAATGTGTATTATTAATTTAAGGACAATCTCTCAGAGAAAGAGATTGCATTTTGTATTTGTGTCTGAACCTGAACACATCATCTCACCAGCACTTGCTTTGCCTGTAAGTAAGACCTAGACCTTAGTATTTCTCTTAGAGATAAATAGGAATATAGCCAGATTAGTCTAGCTGTTTTCTATATTTATGTGAGACTATCCTACAATGTTATTTTAAAATATTTCCTGTGATTTCTGAACTCTGTAATGTCATTGTGTTGAATTAATGAGTATTGTCTTGTGTTTTTATTATTTATCATTAAATATTTTTAAATGTTTTAACTGTGGTTATGTAGAGATAATTTAAGCTCTTAGAGTACTTGCATGTATTTGATGATACTGTACAAGCCACTCTAGAATAGTTTTGCTGTTGGTCATACTTACTATTTGGATAACAGTAACATTGCACAGTAGAATTGGACACCCTTTGGTAAGGGCCTTTATAGTAGTTGAAAAGAGTAGCTAGTGGTAGTGGCTTACTACCTTATAGCCTGGGCAGAAGGGGGCATAGCTAGTGAACCTGTGCCAGCCTTCCCCAGGAGCGTCTGTGTGGTTGTATATAAATCAAATCTCAAAGTGTGTGTGTGTGTCAGCTACTTGGGCAGGGACACAAAGCACTGGTTGGACAGAGAGGGTACTGGAGGTTTTGGCTTGACTACTCAGCTGAGGTCTGAACCCTATAGCAGTAGGGAGTCTTATTGGGGATCTGGGGAGAAAGAGAGAAACCAGCCCAGACTGACTGTAATCTCTGTGTGCTCTTAAGTGAAATTGTACTTTACTGTGTGTGTACTTGTTATCCTCCGAATGTGGATGTCCCTCACTGGTACTAGTGGTTTGGACTGAGGCTCCTTGATTACTGGGCCAGTGCATGGGCATCACATATTAATTGTTTGGCAGTGGTGGGACATCCACATCAAATATTAATTGGTTGGTAGTGGTGAGTTAGCCAAATCACATATTAGTTGGCTTGTAGTGGTGTGGATAGTGAATTCCTGTAGCTTGTGTACAGTGATCATAGAAGGTGTTTATTTTACTCTAAATCAGCCATGCAGTGAACATTCAGAGTTCAGATCACAATTGTTTTATTTCTTTTTTTAGTTTAGTTAGTCAGGAAGAGCAGGCAAGCATGTCAGCAGACGAATATGGCAAGCTGACAAAGAGCCAGTTGGCTGAGATGTGCCAGGATAAAGGACTGGTGCATGGAAACCTGACTAAAGCAGCCATGACTGCAGCTTTAGGCAGAGCTGTATCAGAGAATGGCAACCAGGAGGATGATCGGACTGGCCGCGGAGATGTACAACACTCAGAGGATGGACAGCTCAACCTTTCTACAGAGGACTTAAAAATCCATCTGGTGCTAAAGAGACTTGAATTGGAGGCCAAGCATTTGGAAATAGAAGAAGCAGAGAGAATGAGGTGTCTAGAGAGTGAGGAAAATTAGAATCTGCGATGTCTGCAGGCTAAGTAGAATGAGAAACTGCTATGCCTGGAAGCTGAGGAGAAGGAGAGGCAGAGGCAACATGAAAATGCGATGCTGACTCTTTGCTGGAGTCATGGAGGTAATGGGGAAGGGAGTAACTGGACCCCAGAAGCACAACGTGTCAGTAAATTTCTTCCACAGTTTACAGAGGGGGATAATTTTGATAGTTTCATTCATATGTTTGAGAGGGTATGTAAACAGTATGATGTTGACCAAAGGCTCTGGGTATAGTTCCTGACCCCCTTACTCCATGGTAAATGTGTAACTATTTTGTTCAAACTGTCTGACAATGACTTTTTAAATTATAATGTTGTAAAGAACTGTTTGCTAGAATTTTTTAAGCTAACACCTGAAGCTTATAGGAAAAAGTTTCATGAGCATAGACGCAAGGCAGATGAAAGTGTGTGTGAATATGTTGCTGAACTCAGCACTTATTTTCATAGGTGGGTGAGTGGATGTCAGGTCACCACTTTTCAAGGGCTAGCAGACCTTTTGTTGAGGGGAACAAGCCCTTAGCACTTTGCCTGAGGACATGAGGATCTGGTTAGCTAATAGACAATGTGCTACTTCAGATGAGTTGGGGAAGAAGGGAGACCTATACCTAGCAAGCAGGGCATCCCTGCACAGGAAAGGGACACCCAGTGCTGCTCGTGGGTCTAAGGGAACCCATGGTGGGCAGCAAGATTGCCCCAACAGAATCTGCCAGTAGCAGGGGAAGCCACTAGTCCAGGTACACTTTCAGGACCTAGGGTTAAATGTTTTGAATGCAACCAATGGGGCCATGTAGATTATAAATGTCCATGGAGGCAAGATGGGGGACAAAAGATGAGGGAGCCAGTAAGTGGGAATGACAAAATGCAATAGTAGGTTATCTTGAGACAACAGGGGTACCAAACTACCATCTTGCAGATGTCATGATAGGGAAGGATTTTGACGAGGCAGTACCATGTGTTTATGCAGTTACATGCAGTCAGGCTTGGAGACAAGCATGTGGGTTTTGTAGCTTGGGGGAGACTCAGACAGACCGCATACTTGCAGCATGGACTGGTGAGGTGGTTACTTCAGGGAGGGAGCTACCCTGTAGCAATGAGATTGAAGGTGAGACACAGATGCTTGTTGGTACTGAATTTCCCTTGGACAGAGTGACTGCAAAGGTAGAGGTGAGTAGTAGTACCCAGGCTGACAGTGAAGCACTGCTGTCAGAGGATACCAGACTTCCTGTAGAAGGGGAGCTGGGAAGGGTTACAAAGTGAGAGTTGAGACAGTCTCAGCTCTCAGACCCTACATTACAAGGCCTGAGGCAGCTAGCTAATGAGGCACCTGATTTTCAAGGGAAGGGGAAATCTGTATACTGGGACAAAGGATTACTGTATAGACAGTGGACCCCTGAGAGAGGGCTAGAAGGTAAGATGATACAGCAGTTGGTAGTGCCTAGAGCCTACCATCTGGCACTTCTATCCATAACCCATGATATTCCCTTTGCAAGTCATATGGGTATAAAACGTATGTATTATGCAGAACATTTATTGGTCTGGGATTTCCAGAAATGTAATAGGGTACTGCAGGACCTGTGAGCAGAGCCAAAAGGTAGGCAAGGCAGTTGACAAGGTGAACTCTTCTTTGATCCCTTTGCCTGTGACTGAAGAGCCATTTCCAACAGTAGCTATGGATATTGTGGAGCTTCTAAGTACCGCAAGTACCACAGGGAAAAAGCATATCCTAGTGGTAGTAGATTATGCTACAAGATACCCTGAGGCAGTGCTGTTGTCATCCATTGAGGCAGAAAAGGTGGCAAATGGTTTGTTAGAGATTTTCAGCAGGGTAGAGTTCCAAAAAGAAATACTGACTGACAGAGGTGCCAATTTCATGTCAGACCTGCTGACATATCTGTAGAAGAACTGTGGGGTGAAGCACCTAAAGACTACTCCTACAATCCCCAGACTAAGTCTTGTTGAGAGGTTAAACTCTACACTCAAATCCATGCTACGGACATTTGCAGACCAGTTTAAGAAGGAGTGGGACAAATATTTACCACATCTGTTGTTTGCTTACAGAGAGGTTCCCCAAGAATCCATGGGTTTTTCAACCTTTGAGTTACTGTATGGGGATAGGGTGAGAGGACCTCTAGATTTAATTTGAGATGGGTGAGAAGATGAGTGTGAATCTCACAAGGAGTCTGTTGTAGCATATGTCCTACACCTCAGGACAAGGCTCAGGGAACTCATTAACTTGGCCCAGGGGAACCTGGCAGAAGCCCAACCACAGAAAAAGGTCTGGTATGACAGGAATGCTTGAGCTAGAGAGTATGCTGTAGGGCAGCAGGTAATGGTTCTCATTCCTGTCAGAGACAACAAGCTGCAGGCAGCTTGGGAGGGACCCTACAAGGTGGTAAGGAAGGTCAGTGATGTTAACTACATGGTGGAACTGCTAGGTAGGAGGCAGGAGCACAAATTATACCATGTTAATATGATGAAACCTTACCATGATAGGAAGGCCCTTGTGCTGAGTGTTTGCAGTGGATTGCAGGAGGAGTCTGAGGGAGATCCAGTGACCAATCCCTTCAGTGAGGCTCGGACTGACACCTCAGTGGAAAGGGTAGCAATGTCCCAGCAGCTATCTCCTACCCAGGTTCAAGAACTCTGAACAGTGTTACAGGAGTTTGGAGAAATGTTCACTGGGAAACCAGGGTGCACCTATTAGCCAGGTCCCTTATAGGGTGCCTTAGAGAGTCAAACAGACTCTGAGGGAGGAGATACAGGAAATATTTGAACTAGTGGTAATTCAGGAGTCCAACAGTCCCGGGCCTCCCCAGTGGTACTGGTGCCAAAGAAGGATGGCAGCATCAGTTTCTGTGTGGACTATAGGACATTAAATAGTCACACAGATTCAAATGCTTACCCCATGCCTAGGACAGATGAAGCCTTAGAGCAGCTGGGTGGGGCTAAGTATCTTACTACCATTAATCTTAACAAGGGTTACTGGCAGGTGCCCTTTACTCCCAGTGGTAGAGAGAGGTCAGCCTTTGTGATTCTTTTTGGCTTGTATGAGTTCACAAATATGCCCTATGGGATGAAAAATGCCCTAGTGACTTTCCAGAGGCTAGTAGATCATATCCTAGTAGGAGCAGGAGATTTTTGCCCTTGCTTACCTAGATGATATTGCCATCTACAGCCATTCCTTTGCAAGACCACCTTCACCATGTCAGGGAGGTGCTGGGCAGACTATAGAGGGCAGGGTTGACTATTAAGCCCAGCAAATGTCAGGTGGGTATGGCAGAGGTCTTCTACCTAGGATATAGAGTGGGGAGTGATAACATCAGGCCAGAACCTGCCAAAGTGGAAGCCATTTAGGCATGGCCTGCACCTGTTACCAAAAAGCAGGTGAAGGCATTTTTAGGGACAGCAGGGTACTACAGAAAGTTTGTCCCCAGTTATAGTGCCATAGCTGCTCCCCTCACAGACCTGACAAGGAAAAACAGGCCAGATAAGGTAGTGTGGACCTTAGAATTTGAGCAGGCATTCTAGAAGCTTATAGAAGCTTTGGGAGGACCCCCTGTGTTAGCCAGTCCAGATTACAGCAAATAATTTGTTGTGCAGATGGATGCTTTGAACCATGGGATGGGGGCTGTAATTAACCAGATTCTTTTCAGATTGAGAAGAGCACCCAGTGGTTTATCTCAGTCATAGACTCCAACCCAGGGAGGAATATTATGCAGCTGTAGAAAAGGAATGTCTGGCCATAGTGTGGGCACTGCAGAAACTTCAGCCATATCTGTCTGGAAGGAAATTCACTGTAGTTACAGATCACGATCCCCTAACATGGTTACATCGAGCCAGCCAGCAAAATGCCAAGTTGCTAAGGTGGAGACAAGGGTTGCAAGCATATGATATATCAGGGCAACACCACAGTGAGATTAGCAATGCCAACGCAGATGGGCTGTCAAGACAGGGAATGGGATAAGGTATACCCAGATAGACCTAATTCTCATAAATAAAGTTTTTCAAGGGTTACTTGAAAAACTTGCCTGAGTTCTCTGGGGGGTGGGGGGATTATGAAGGCCGCCAGCCTATCCACATAGAATTTTGTAAATAATTCTATGTCCTTGTAAATATTAATATGAGCCATGGGCTTGTTTGACAAATGTAAGAAAACCGTGTTATGTTCTGAGCTTCAAAAATGGAACCACAGTGCACCCTGCTGGAAGAAAGCTGATAAGTAAAGGATTTTACAACTGTGTTTGATCTCAAGCTAGGAGACAGGATGTCTTCAGCTAGAAATTCTTTCTATTGTCTTAAGACATAGATAATTACTAGGTTTCACATGTAAAGTGTATTTTATTGCTGTGGCTTCCTGGCAGGTGCATATCAAAAAGGAATGTTACATTTTGAGTTCTGTTAGCCTGGGAACTAAATCAAAAAAGTGACAAGAATGATGTAATCAGAAATGACTCAGCAGTAATGTGTATTATTAATTTAAGGACTATCTCTCAGAGAAAGAGATTGTGTTTTGTATTTGTGTCTGAACCTGAACTCAGCAGCTCACCATCACTTGCTTTGCTTTGTAAATAAGACCTAGACCTTAGTATTTCTCTTAGATATAGATAGGAATATAGCCAGATTACTCTAGTTGTTTTCTATATTTATGTGAGACTATCCTGCAATGTTGTTTTAAATTATTTCTTGGATTTCTGAACTCTGTAATGTCATTGTGTTGAATTAATGAGTATTGTCTTGTGCTTTTATTATTTATTATTAAATATTTTTAAACCTTTTGACTGTGGCTGTTTTATGTAAAGATAATTTAAGCTCTTAGAGTACTTGCATGTATTTGGTGATACTGTACAAGCCACTGTAGAATACCCTTGCTGTTGGTCACATTTACTATTTGGATAACAGTAACATTGTACAATAGAATTGGACACCCTTTGGTAAGGGCCTTTATAGTAGCTGATAAGAGTAGTTGGTGGCAGTGAATTACTATCTTATAGCCTGGGCAGAAGGGGGCATCGCTAGTGAACCTGTGCCAGCCTTCCCCAGGAGTCTCTGTGTGGTTGTATATAAATCAAATCTCAAAGTGTGTTTGTCAGCTACTTGGGCAGGGACACGAAGCACTGGTTGGACAGAGGGGGTACTGGAGGTTTTGGCTTGACTACTTCACTGAGATCTGAGCCCTATAGCTGTGCCAGTGGGGACTCTTACTGGGGATCTGGGAAGAAAGAGAGAAACCAGCCCAGACTGACTGTGATCTCTGTGTGCTCCTATGGAAAATTGTACTTTACTGTGTGTTTACCTGTTATGCTCCCAATGTGGATGCCCCTCACTGGTGCTAGTGGTGATAATTGAGGCTCCTTGATTGCTGAGCCAGTGCACGGTCATCACAGTAACATCGAAGGAAAGAGCAAAAGTAAAAGTATACATCAGGACACAATGTCAAATCATCACATTCAACATTTTCGGCAAACAGAGCATGTGATGTCCATATAGAAGCTCAGGTAAGTGAAACTCTTACACCTCACATCACATTTTTGCAGGGGGGAGAAGCCCCCCTGCACCTCCCACATCCCCTGCTAACTATATATTCCAACTGTGAGATCACACTACAGTGAGGAAAGGGATGAATGTCCCAAACAGCACTCTACCATGATCTCTGTGCAAGTACTTCAAGTTCATATCAATGAATGCACAGTAGCATTCACTGATATAAACTTTCAAACATGGAATGACTGTTCAGCAACATGGACAATCGATCACCTGTCTTTCAATTTTCCATCTTCAGAGCATCTCTGTTCGTCTTTTTCATAGTAAACCATAGTACGTTCCACCTGGTCATGACAAAAGCATGTTTGGCCTATTAAGGAGATGCTGCACAGACTTGGAAAAAATAGCAAGATTAACTACAAAAGGAAATCAGATGTCAGGTAGGAATGGTAGAAGTGTCTTGTCTTATTCATCAAGTGGGTGGTGGTAAGATCTGTCCAGAGTCTGCCAAGGTGGAGGTTGTTTATGCATGGCTTACCCTTGTTACCAACAAGCAGGTAAGGACATTTCTGGGGCAGCAGTGTACTTAGGAAGTTTGGACCTTAGTATAACATAATAGTTACTCCACTTACAGACCTTGTCCAAAAAATATGGATGTCTAGGCACCTGGCTGTGTGCAAGCATTCTAGAAGCTTGAGGAGGCATTGAGTGGAACCCCTGTTCCAACCATCTCTGACTACAATCAATAATTTATTATGCAGATAGATGCTTCAAACCATGGTTTGGCGGCTGTGCTTAGCCAGCTTTCTTCAACTAAAAACAGCATCCAGTAATATATCTCAGCTACAGACTTCATCCATCTGTGCAACTACAGAACAGCTGAGCATAGTTGGTGCCTTCAGAAGCTTTAGCTCAATCTCTATAGCAGTAAATTCATCCTTGTTGCAGATAATAATTTCCTTAAGGTGGTTATATAGGGCCAATGTCAAAATACCTAATTACTCAGCTGCTGTTTAGGATTACAGTCATACTGCATGACCACCCAGCACAAGAGTGGTGGCAGTCATGAAAATGCAGATGATCTTTCAAGACAAGCAACTGGGTTGTGCACCAAAGTGCTGTGCCCTCAACGTAAGCTTCATTTCTTGGCAGTGGCTGAAGAAATCTGAAGAAAAGTTGTTTGTGAGCTATATGAGGGGGACGGAAGAAATGTTAGTCTATATACAAACCTCCAACTTTTTAGTAAAAATGTAGCAAAGTGGTAAAGTGTTAAAAATTCATATTAAAAACTGTATAAAGACAACCTGTCAATTGTTTTTGTCTGCAGGGATGCAGCAGATAAGAAAAATATAAATAATGTAAAATACTATGTGAAAAAGTCTGTACAAGACCTGCAGTTTTATTGTGAAGTTGGAGTAAACTAAAAAAGTGTACTTTCTTTAAAAAAGAAAGAAAGAAAGACATTTTTTCTGTGGAGGAAGTCAATTCTTGTACCCTGAAGCAATACCTCATGTAACTAGAACCTTTACTAGGTTAATGCCTTGTATTGCATTGGCGTTTTTGTATTCAAAATTAGTATATAAAAACTGCTTTTGGGGGAAACTAGGTATATAACTGTCCAGAAACTCCTTGTTAGTCCCGTGGCAGTAACAATCATGTTAAATGTGGGGTTTCCTGGGTTCAGTCTTCACTCATTGATCAATGTTTTTCTTTCCTGTTCTACTGCATGTAATAAAAAGTCACTGCTATAATTTGAGAGCATTATGAAAACACCTCATGTTATTAATTTATAAATACAGCATCTAGTTGATCCTCCAATGCCTTTGTGAACATGTACCACATACAGTGGCATGAACTTCCAGCAGAACCATTTTACTTTCTCTAAATCTGGCCAGAAATGCTCAGTTTGATAAATGCAGAACAATCATCATACAGAATCACTGTGTCGACTTGCAGAATCCCACTTAGGATCCTTGCTGGAGCTCTTTGCACACCCTCCTATGTGACCTGCTTGGAATTTAGTGGTTATATCAAGGACAAATGAGCAGAAGTATATTACAATGTCAACTACTGTATCAATTTTCAGGTTATCCTTGGTAACCTGATAGGGTTCTACATAGAGCCACCCCAGGTGAGCAGCTTGGGATTTAGCAGTTACATCTTGTGCAGATCAGCTGCAGAGCTTGATACTTATGGGTGATTGTTTGACTGGGGTGGATTTTTGTTTTGGTAAGAAAGTATTGACCCTAGTCTTAAAAAAAAAATAATGCAGACACACACACATACACACACGTGCGCTCGCACACACGCACACACACATGCACACATATGGTATCACTGAATGCTATTGAACATTTAATTTGTTGAGATTGTTTTTATTGCTATTTACTTACTGAATGAAAAAAAATACTTCACATAAACACATGAAGGTGTACATAGTATGGAAAAATGTATTTTGTATTATTAGATGTCCCAAGAATTGGGTCCAGAGGCACCAACCTGGATAATTTACTTGAAGTTAAATAATTAATATGGCAGGTTTCTTTAAATGATGGTTGTCCTGCAGGGATAAATGTATTTAAACTTTTGTAATGTGTATTGTTCTGAGGAAATCATCATGTTTATTTCATGAAATAAAAGCTCTTAACTTTATTTGGAAGAAAAGATATTGCTGTAGTGGTCCAGACTGTTTTGGTTATTAATTTTAATTAACTGGTCTGTCTTATTTCATAATAATAACAGAGGTTTATTAATCAACAAGGCCCACTGAACACAAAGCCCCTTTTCAGGGGTGACTTTGACCAAGAGCTGAGGGAATCAAACCCTGTACTGTAGGCACTACAGCTCACAGCCTTAACTCTTTGGACCAACCATATTAAAAGTTCTTTGCATAATGTTAAGGAAAAAAACATGTTTGTGACTTATTTCAGACTGTAACATAAGGCTTATATCTGACTGATACATTAATGTATCCTCTGTGAAGATGTCTGAACAAGTTTCGCATTTATACTTCCTTTTATAACTTTTTACTTATCAAGATATTTAGATTTATTTAGAGGCATATTTCAAAATGCATTTCCAGTAAATTAGCTCAGGTGAAAGCTATCCTGCCTGGAACTCTGCAGGAAGCAGGAGCTGTGAGATTCACTTTAACTAAGTTAGAATGGGATAAAGGATTGGAGTTTTTTTTTTTTGACTCTGCCACAGTGAAAAGTTTAGATTAAATTAGAGATTATTACCAGATCCAGTAGAATAAGTGATATGCTACATAAGTGTAAAGATGTTTGAGGGGGTTAAATAGATGGAAGAAATCAATATAAGCAGAGATGGAATAGTGGCAGAGAGCAATATATGAATTGTAAGGCAGTATTGTTTTAGAAACTTGTTACTGCTGTTATTAGTATTAGCATTATTATTATTATTATTATTATTATTATGAGGGCCTATATTAAAAGTCTGAAGTGGTGTTTGTTTTTATTTTGGCACACTTTGATGACAAAGGTTTATTACCTGAGCAAATTGAGAGATAATTATGAAATAAAAGTGCAATGGTGCTTAACAGAGATACATGGCAAGGATAAGGTTAATATTTACTGGGGTGGAAGAGTGACGGAGAGTGATAGAGTTTTGTTAGACTTTAATTTTGAATGGTGAGCCTGTAACTTAGTATGCACTGATTATCGGAAGTTCAAGCAAGGGTATACATGGACAGTTTGTTCAATGCAACTTGTGGCTGAGATTATGAGTGGAGTTGCTGGAATGTGCAGTTATGAAGGGGGTGGCTAGCTGGTAGTTATCAAATCAGCTAGGAGAATGTCATAAATCTCAGAAGTGATGTGTAAAGAACCATTCCTAGTTTTGCATTAGGACAGAATGAGCCTTGGAACAGATTCCTCCTCATGCCTAAGGTAGTAACAGAATTCTCCCTTAGTCAAACAACTGCCTGTTTTCTCTGGTTTATTCTCATCTGTGGTGCCTTCTTTGTGGAGTCTGCATGTCCTCCTTATGTTCATATAGATTTTTCTCTGGGTACTCCAGTTTCCTCTCACATTCCAAAGACATGCAGTAGGTGGATTGGGCACTCTAAACTGGCCTTACTTGTGAATGTGGATGTGTATGTGTGGCATGGAAAAACAACCGAGGCTGGGCTATCCATCCAGTGGTGTGAACATTGGCTCTAGATAAGTGCCACTGTTGAAGTGACACCCTAACTCCATGTGCAAAAATGGGAAAAAGGGATAGTTGATGAATGGATAGATGGATGGTTGGATGGATGGATGGATGGATGGATGGATGGATGGATGGATGGATGGATGGAATGTACAAGTGAGACAGGATATATTTTATAGATGGAAATAGATCAGGAAGTATAAATCTGTAGGTGTGTGGGGTGGACGGTCCCTTGTGAGCCAGTCCTACTGTACAGTGCAAAGACACGTGGCCAAGAGAGTGGTGAGACAGGTGAGTGAAGTCTGTAACTGGTGAGCAGACTAGCAAAAAATTAGGCAACAAAAAGAGAGATAAACATCAAAGGAGCAACCCAATGAGGGATCCTTGATGTTTAAAGAAGTAGCAATGCAATATGTGTGAGTAGACAGCTGAGACAGCTACCATGGACTCTTCACAGCCTGCTCTATATAAAAGCAGGGATATGGTAAACTGACAAGGGAGAACAATAAAGAAATAGATAAACAAAATAAATTTATAAACAACCCAACAATATACTAAATTAATGCAAGAGTATTGCAACAGTATTTCCAGACTGCCCCTTATCAGAGCATCACAGATACCAAACTGTAGAATGGATAACTTTACTAAAGGAAGCATACAACTGATAGATAACAAAAACTGAAGATATATGTTGACACATATGTATATCTATCGGGTCTACTTTGAAACATCTAAAACCCATAACATCTAATTTCATAACATTGAGACCAGAACATCTAAAACCCAAAACATCTAAAACCCATAACATCGAATTTCACAACATCTAACACTACAAATCACAAGAAAATAACATCCCCTCCACATATAATGACACCAAACTACCAAACACACTTTTTACTATGTTTTTGCAGGGGGCTCTGCCATGCCCCCCCCCCCTATAAATTAAATATACCAACTCCAAGATTGCACTACAGTGGGAAAAAGTTAATTTCCTAACCTCACTGTATCAACCCCCCCCCCCAGCAGAAATGTAGTAAAAAGTGTGTTTGGTAGTTTGATGTCATTATATGTCATTATGTGTGGAGGGGATGTTATTTTCATGTGACTTGTACTGTTAGATATTATGAAATTTGATGTTATGGGTTTTAGATGTTTTGGTCTCAATGTTATGAAATTAGATGCTATGGGTTTTAGATGTTTCAAAGAGGACCCATATCTATCTACTATTCAGATACAGACAGCATTCAAAAAGATGCTGCACATATATGCCTTACCACAGTACTGTAGGCTTGATTGAAGTTCTTGTGGGCTACCTCCTATCTCTGTGGTGCCTCTGTGCTGACATAATGTGATTCAAGCTGTTGAATTAAGTCTTTTACTTGTTTTTCCGCTATGCATGTTTTGGACTCCAAAGTAACAAAGCACATATAATCATCACTTAGTCTTTTGGCTTTTACCGGTTAGGGGTCGCCACAGCGGAACTCCGGTCCGCTCATGATTGGCAGAAGATTTTTGCGGTGCCGAGTTGCCAGCCCGACACCCAACTGTCAATGAAGGTATGCCCATTCATGCTCGCACCTACCTGCATGTCTTTAGCATCATTTGACCGCTGGAAGGACATGCAGACTCCACACAGAAGGCACTTCAGCCTTGAACTGAACGGGATTGGACTGAGATTTTTAAAGTTTGATGTTTAGGTACTTCGATATAGTGAAGCACCTCCATATATATATATATATATATATATATATATATATCTATCTATCTATCTATCTATCTATCTATCTGTCTTTCTGTCTATCTATCTATCTCTATCTATCTTATCTATCTACTATCTATCTATATATATCAGTGGTTTTGTTTGTTGAACATAATACATAATGTGTAATTCTGGCAGAATTGATCACATAATCATTGACTCTGCTGGGATTACTTTGTGGTAGGTCTTGGAGCAGCAGGGAGTGGGGACTTGCCCCTATCCCACTGCTGTATGATCTTGAAGTTGGTATATATAGTTAGCAGGGGGTGTGGGGGTTGCAAGGGGGTTTGACCCCCTGAATAAAAATACTGTTTTTTTTTTGTGCGTTTTGACATTTAATCTTCTTGGATTGAGATTTTTAAAGTTTGATGTTTATATATTTGTATATATCTAGTTAAATTTGTCTAGATCACTTTTTATTGACACCAAATTTATCAACACATTTAATTTGACTAATAAGCATTTTTAGTGATAGTTAATTTTATCTAAAATGTTTAAGATAGAGAAAATGCCTCCCCCCTCCACTTAAATATACTAACAACATGTTCGCACAACCACAGAGAAAGTTAAATATGAGCAACAGTGATTCAATTGGTGGGGTGTTTTCTAATTTGTCTGTGGTTTGTGACCTTGGTTAGTATATTTATGTAAGGGGGTGACTTTTCTCTGTCTTAAACATTTTAGATAAAGTTAACTGTCAATAAAATTGCTTGTCAGTCAAATTAACTTTAGATAAAAATGTGTTGATAAACTTAGTGTTGATAAAAAGTGTGTTAGATAAATTTAAGAAAATCCATATATATATATATATATATATATATATATATATACACACACACACACACACACACACACACACACACACACACACACACACACACACACACACACACACACACACATTTGTGTGTGTGTATGCCTGTGTGTAAATGGGTCATTTATCCACAAAAAATGAACTGCTTCCCCCCAAAACTGCTTTGCCTTACAATACCCCCTCTTTGTTTTATTCCAGTTTCATAGATAGTTAATAGGAATGCAGTCCAGGAGACCACTGAGTAGCCTAGCCCAATCTCCTTAGATTACAGTCTTGTTAAGTGACTTGCTAAAGGTCACAAAGAGAGACAAATGAATGCTGAAGGAATGAAACCCTGTATCACAGGAATCAGATTGTTAACAATTTATGGGCTTAATCCTGCCCACTAACTGCCAGACAACTTGCTATACAGCATTTCTTGTTTTCCTGTAGTCCCCTTTTCACTCCTTTGAATGAACCAGTAAGATGTCTGGTTGCAGTGCCCCCTTTCCGTGTTCCTTACTGTCTTACACTGCTTTACTTTGGTGCATTTGCTGCTTGCTGATATGAACAACAGTTTGCACTCATACCTCTCTACTGTACAGATTTTTGCAGAATGTCCAGATTATTGCTTCATATTTTTGGTCCATTTTTCACAAAATTGTGGTTTTCTGGCAAATTAGTGGCAAATAATTAAAGACTGAAGTTAGAAAATAATGACAGACAATTGAGTTTCAGACTTCACACCCTTCAGAAAATTCATGCTAATGCAAAACCTGTAATTCTATCAACTTCATAAGTTTGTAAGAGCAATATTTGAAAGTTGTCCCTATTTTTGGGCCTTTGTCCCACTTTTATTTATGGATTTGTCCAGATTTCTTTCTCTATGAGGTTGAGAAGTATGCTTGTACTAAGTGCTGTATTTCCAATTATCATTCTCATGTATATAGCAAAGTGTGGTATGAGACTGCAGTTTAAGCCCTTCTTTTTAGGTTCTTGGCTACATCACTGTAATTCATCTATGAAGTCTCGTTGTCACCTCCACACTTACTTCCTTAATGTGCATCTGTCTATAATATACTATTTGCGCCTATTTTTTTCATGGATATTTAACACTGTTGTGATATCAGACTATGTGGTGTTCCCTCTACACTGTGTTAATGTGTTAAGAGTATGAATCCTGCTTGTGTTTCAGTTTGTCTGCACGACATCCTATGTTGTTCTTTCCCTAACTGCCTGCAAAATAAGGCCAGCACTGATGATAGGAAAGGTGTGCCACAACTATTTGTAGCCAGTCTGTTCCAGAAAACATTCTTCCTTTAAAAGTACACACCAATTATTACTTCAGCAGCATGAGGTTTTGTGTAGCATTTCTTCTGGTATGCTTTTTATCACACAGAACCCCCCCCCCACACACACACACACGTATATATATATATATATATATATATATATCATGCAATCCATGTTAATATGGCCTGCATTCTGCTTAACTAGACAACTATCTCAGAACCAGTCTTCTCTAGTTGTTCTGTTTTCCTAAGGTGTAGTTTTATTTGTACTGTCTTGGTCTCTTCATGTATATGTAAAACATTCTCTTAACCTCTATACTCTCTGATTCTAGATAATTTTGCAGTTTTACTAAAAGGGAAGCTATATTTCTGCTGTGGTTAGCATTAAGGTATGATAATATTGTAGATAACATCTAGTCTACACAGTTAGATTTCTGTTGACAAATGCAAAACCTGATTGTCAGTCTGATCACAGTCTCGGTACTCTAGCTTGCATCCTCTTTATAGTTGTTCAGCATTTTACACTCATCATTTTTTACTCTTTTCTGCTGACTCAGTCCTTAAAGTTGGTAGCACAGTGGATCTTTTTTTTTTTTTGCTATATAATCCTTTGTTAAACAGCCCAAGGAAACAGCTGCTTCCTTTAGGGATACTGACTTTACTCTTTTCCAAATTATATTTGTAGTACAGCATGAGGTCAAGCTTCAAGATAACTGATCAGTTCTTAACAACTGAAGATAATTACAAAAAAAAAAAGGCTTCCTGAGATCGCATTTCGCCATAAACATCATTAGCTAAAATATGTCCATGACAGGATGTGCAACAACAGACATTGAACAACTTGTTTACAACTGTTATCTGACAAAGAAACCAAAATGATTATCAACTGATTTTAACACCGCATATTTACGATGATTTAATTAATGCAAGCAAAACTGATTTTGTGTGTCTTTTAAATATAAATTACATTACAGACCCACATCATTATTTTTCTGTGAAAATCATTTCAGCACTATTCAGGTCTAAGCTCACACAATGAAAGCTGAGAAATCTGATATGGAGTGTGAATCCGTCTGTCAACAGATACACACAATCTTAAAGTAGAGACAGTTCAGTGACTCTGCATCACTGACACGATGGCACTGCTGCATATACACATACACACACACACACACACACACACACACACACACACACACACACACACACACACACACACACACACACACACACACTCATGCATGCGCGCATTGTGGGTGCGCTCACATGTACAGTTGTGCATGCGCGTGCGTGTGTATGTGTGCAATTATTAACACGGTATGGCTGCAGTTTGCTTGTGTCACTGTGTCAGGCTACACACTAAAGTACAGTCTACATTCCTTCACTTATCTTTTCTGTGGAGCATTTTCAGAATTACACCTAAGCACCACTGTGTTATTTCTGATCAGTGAAGGTATCCATAAGCATGTCACTTTAAGCGTCTGCTCAGCAACCTTCACTTTCATTTGGAGTCTCATAGTTATATGGTGCTGCATGGTTAATGTACAAATGCAGGAAATGCTGAAATCAGCATCTGAAATAGTGAACAAGAAGAAAGGTGAGCAAATGAAATGCAAACAAGCTAGGCTAGGGCAGAATATCACTGCAACCTTGTTGTGTACAGGTTATAAGGCCATAGTTAGATGGACACTGCATCTTTAACTGTCACAGATTTCATTAGGACGCTGCATCCCCATAGTTAATTTACCAGAAATATCTTGGTGTTACAGGGTCCTTCTACTCCATTCAAATTATACAGGGCAGCAAAAACAAAGAAAACCATTGAGCAGGTAAAATGTGCTAAAATACTCCCATATTTTGTGTTATGAATCACATCAGGTCATAGTCAGGAATATACTCAAAGTGAAATCAGAATATGGTCTCTCTTGAGTCTCTTCTCTCTCCTAAAGGAGCACACAAACATAATCTGTTGGGAATAAAATGTGCCACTTTACATAGGTTCATAGGTGTATACTAGGCTAATGGCCCTGGAGCCTTTACAAGTCTAGCCCATAGGATTACCCTGGCATTGTGCCACCCAACCTTAGTTCCCAGTGCCTCTGTCGAGTAGAACAACTGGAGTGATCCCTGGGGTGAATTTTCTATTTCCCATCCACTCATCAAGATTTCTCTTGAAGAGGGCAAGTGAGGAGCTCTGCTTGACATGTATGGGAAGTCTATTCCAGAGCATGGGCAGTCTCTGTGTTATGAACCTGTCCCTCCAGCATGTTCTGTTGATTGTGGTAATGAGGTTAAGGTCTCTGGAGTGTGTGGTGCGGAGGGATTTGGATTTCTTTTGATGTAGCATTTCAAACAGAGCTGGATCAGACATGGCTTTGTAAGTCAAGCAGAGATCGCGTCTAAGTAGGCGATATGAGACAGAATAGTTGAAGTTTTTTGAGTCTGTCCATATAGGACAAGTGTTTAAGGCCTAGGATTCTCTTTGTCACATCACTTCTATCTTCTGAATATGTTCATTTGGCTACCAGTTATTGCCAGAGTCACATTACTACTTGACTGTCCACTATTTAAGATACTGCATTTACAACACTGCCCACTACTACATAAGAAATGAATTATCAAGGCTGTTACTTACTCTCACAGGAACAATGATGATGCCTCCTTTCTGTCAATAAGACCTTCGTTTGGACTGACCATCCATGAATTTTGCAATACTGGATTCGTTTTTTAAAAACTTATTCCCACTAGTATCTGTTCCCAGGAAAATTTGATTAGCGTCAAAAGTAGGCTTAAGGGACATGTGTTCATGGAGAATGTCTGCACCTCTGTGACGGATAATGGCTAACGTACATCAGCCATATGCAATACCTTAACTAGGTTGGGGGAAAGGGTGGCTGTTCTAGGTGCAAGTTGTTAGGGGGAACAATCAGAAGTGCTGATGAGTTACTGGTTAAGTGTGAGTACAATACTAAGAGTCAGTAAAGCAGCCATGGCTGAGTAAATCAAGTTTACTGTCTTTATGTAGTTTGTGTATTAGTAACTGTAGCAGATTGTTGTATCCTTACGTTTGCATTGAAAGGGCATTAGTCAGGGGCATGGTGAGGACATTCATTATCTCTGACCATAGACCTAACTTGGACCACACAGCTGACAACCTGTGCTCTGCTTCCAAATTAACAAATATATATATACATTGTGGACTTTCCTGCTACTGAGTACATCTTTGTAAATGCCTTGTCAGTATGTGTGCTGCCTGTAAGTACCCATCTTGTACATTATAGTCAAGTTTCAGTAATGAGGCATTGCTACTTCTTGTTGAAACACTAACGGTTTCTGTTTAGTATAATAAAATGCTACACTTTGAGCTAGTACTTGCATTTGCTTCTGTATATATACTTAACCAGACATCAGATATTCTTGATGAACTCACTACAAACTCACTACAAATTCACGGTGTACTTACATGATTTTAATACAGCTTTATACAGTTTTTACTTTGTATTTGTTGTTATGTATGGTGATTCAGTTTTGCTCTGCATTCATTGTTGTGTGTGCTCAACTTTAGAATTTTGGTCATGTCTGAAAAAGGTCTTTGAGCTAGCCTGCTTATCCAGTTAATTAACAAACAAGAAAGGAAGCAAACATGCAAATGGGACAATTAATGCCATGGAAAACATTATAATTTGTACTGCTGGCTTTTAAAACAGATTTCAATTACAGACAACTGTGAGTGAACCTTGAACATTTTCTGCATGGGTTTATACAGAAATACACCACTACTCTTATTAAATAAAATATATTTAACTTACCAGGAGGATAATGAAAAAAGTATTATTCACTTTGTTGAATGGGTTAGTACCACTTGGCCCTGACTGTTTGTAATGGAGAACAGGGTAGATACAATCCATGCAAAATTGAAATTAAATTAACAATGTCATAACAAAGCACTCAGCAAAATTTGTAAATAATGTTTATGCAATAATAGTCAGTACATTCCTAATGAAGCAGTTTCAAATACCACACAAGCCAGTCAAAATGCCGTAATAAACATTTATGTTACTAAAACTGTAACATTAAATACAATCAGTATTCATCAGCAATTTACAGCTAACGATTGTTGAATTAAAGGCTGTGGCTGCAGCCACAATATGCTAGAGAGTTTGTATTACTATTATGTTATACAACATATAAGGCAGGTGGATGACATTACCATGTGTCTTTACAGAAAGGTTTTGAGTAAGCATAAGCTTATTTCAGCTTTGATATGGAAAAGAATGAGATCATTTATAGGCAACTCTTGCACTAGAGACCAAATGATCATATCTAAGAAAGGTACTCCTTACTACTGAGAGAGCCATGGCTGTGGGAAATTGCAGCTGATGAAGCTGGTGGAAGATGCCAATTTAAATGAAAGTTTGCTCAGATACATGGCTAATTAAAAAAGCACTTTCTAGGCAGATGTAAGTACATATGTTCCCCATTAAAGTTTGAGGACCATAGTATTTTAAGAATCAACAGCGGTGTAACATAGCATGCAGTTCAGCAGCGTACTATGGGTCTACTCCATATTATTGTTACCAAACCTGCTGATGTCTGAGCTACCAATAGTAGTGTCCCACCACCCAGTCTGACTTACAGCATGAAAAATAATAATAAAGCATTATTTCTGAGTCCCTTTCATGACAGAGACTACACCCCTATTCCCCCTAATATGAAAACTCTGCCCCCAAACCTGACTCCAAACAATATAAACAACCTCCGAGACTGTAATAACTCAGAAGTAGGGGAAAGACGTATTCATATTCATCCATGCATAAACATTTAAAGTATTTTATACGTATTGGGATGGTCTACTGAGCAGCAGTAAGATGGTCAGAGGCAGACTTTGTGTGAAGCCTTAATGTTCGGTAAGTCAGAGCTGACCATTTTCATTTTAATGTATGTGCTACTATATTGCTGTTGGGCTCAGTTTCAGTTACAGAATTACTTATCAACAGGCCAGTTACAGAGACCCAGGAGCCAGTAAATGCACAGTCACATGCTTTACTATCAACACAGCAAATGAAGAGCAAAACAGCCTCATGGAAATCCTACATGAACAGTTAAGCTTTATAGGATACTTAAAGCTGCACATCTTTATGCATTAAACATGGTTTCTGTTTTGCTCACAACTAGACTTCAAAGCTTTTTAACAAAATGCTATCAAGGAATAAGTGAAGAAAGTACAGTGGGGTGGAAGTGAGTTTAAACTTTGTGTAAGATCTGCGCCTTTCATTAGTTATTTATTTATTTTTTAGCCTAGAAAAGACACACACACACACACACACACACACACACACACACACACACACACACACACACACACACACACACACACACCAGATGCCTTTCTTTTGATAAGATGGAAATGTTTCTTTTTCTAATAGAAATATTGATAAGTCTTAGAGTTTTGAGGGAGATTTTTGTTTCTGAGTACGGAATGAGATTTGGAGATTATGAGAGTGACTATAAAGAGAATGTAATAGCATAAAAGGAATCAGGACATTCTGAGAGGTATCAAAACATTCTACCACTCACAAAATCATTTGGGAATGTCATTGTAACACACGTTACTTTTCATTGCAGAACAGGGATCATTCACATATACCAAAAATAACATTATGACATGGACCAGAAATAATGCTATGACATAGCAGCCCTGTGTTATAGAGGGAGGGAGGTGTATAAAGCCCTGACTGTGACCCAGCTGACCCAGGTTTGATTAGCAGCTTGGGTGACTGACAGAGTGGCAGGGAAGAGATGGGTGTGCTGTCCTGGGTTGGAGGGTGCTAGTTGATATGCTTCCTAAGGGGAGGCATGGCCCAAAGCAGAGTGCTGCCCTCAGACACAATCAGTGAGCATGGGGAAGTGTGGAAAGGGAAGTGGGTAGGGCATGAACAAAAAAATCCTGGACAGGAGCATACATGAGCCAGTCTCTCAGGATACCCTTCAGATCTATGACTGTCCCCAACAATACCGGAATAAGTCCATGTGAGTAGATTAGCTGATAGACCCAGCATGGATATGGGGCACTGGGTATAGGGACAGGGTTAGGGATGAGGTTCAAGGGAACGAAAAAATAAATAATGTTGATATATTTTGTGCAACAGCTTTTTTTTTTAATAAATGCCAAAAAGTGTTAACCAAATAACAATGCAAAAGTGAAATGCTTGTATTGTACATTTGGAAAATTCTTATTTCAATAGTCTTGAAATACTGTTTGTATTATCTGTGAAAATTTTAGAACCACATTTCACTTCATTATCAAGATATGTCTTTTTGATGTTTTAGAATCCTTGAAATTTGTGAAAAAAATGAATAGGTAATACACATGCAACTCACTAAAATGTACATCATAAGTGTTATGTGAGAATGACAGAATTGTACCACAGTCGGTAATGTACCACATGATGCATTTTATCATGCAAGTTATAAGGAAAATAGCAAAACACGTACCATAGAATGCCTGACAATTGTGTTGGCCCATGAAGTCATCCAGAATTGAAGTAGTAACTGTAAAGTTTGCAAAAAGGCTATCATAAATACACTATCCATTCATCCATACATCCATTAATTAAAATACTTATTTTAGTGAGGGACATAATGCTAGCAAGGTGAGCACAGATGACCCAATTTCTCTATCTCAGACAATATTCTTCAGCGCATGCTATGGGGGGTACCTAAGTGCTCCCGGGAAAATGAAGAAATATACAGCCAGTATGCTCCAGGGCCACCTTCAAGTGGGCCATATGAAGTGCATCTCCTGTGGGATGAATCTCGGAGACACCCCCAAGATTCCTAAATAACCTCAATCTGGAGGAGTAACATCTCCACTTAGAGAGCTCCCTGGATTCGTGAACTCCTCTTCCTTGCAAAGGGATCTCATGTATTCCATATGTATCTGTAATAAACAGGAGCTTCATCATATGAGATATGTTCTTTGGGTATGATCTTTGGTTTACTTGTTTTGTTGACTGTTTACAGTCTGCTTATTTGGTTGAGAATACACAAAGTCTATAGGTTTAATGTGAAAATGTTAACTATGAATGCATTTTTATTTAACTTGTTTTTTGCAGGCACGAGGTTGTGAAATGCACTGCATTGGGTTACAACAGTTTGTCTGGTACTTAGTGCAGATGAAATAAGGTTATAAGCAATTAATGAGCTGCTTCCAGTACTGCAGCCTTTGACTTTTCCCTCAGCCTTTGTTTGGCTAGTGTGAATTTGACAGACTTCTCAACTGTCCCTATTTTAGAGGACCATTCATATTTTCAGGTCTAAAACAGTGGTATAGCGAGTAGTGTTGTTGCCTCACATCAAGATGTTCCCTGGTTTGATTCTCAGCTGGGGTGCCTTCTGTGTGGAGTCTGCATATCCTCCCAGTGTTCACGTAGGTTTGCTCCAGTTTCCCCCCCACATTATAAAGACATGCAGTAGATGGATTGGACACTCCAAATTGGGCATAGGTGTGTGAGTGTGTGGAAGAACTACTGTGGTATGTCTAGCCGCCTGGTGGTATAAACCTTGGCTCTAGATGATTGTCGCTGTTGAACTGACCACATGTGCAAAATGGAAAAAGGGGGTTGAGGATGGATGGATTCATATTTTCAGGTCTGATTTAGGGTGCCCCTCTTTTTGGAGGTATGTTCATATTTTCAGGCTTGATTCATAGGTTAGTACTAGGCTAACTGCCCTTGTGGGCCATTTTAAGCCTAGCCAATTATCCTATGTGAGAATCAAACCTTGCACCTTATGTCTGTAAGGTAAACATCTTAACCATTATGCCAACTGATTTACCCTGTTACACAATTTTTTGAATCCCCCTCATCAAGTGTGATTTTTAAAGCTGTCTAGTACATAGAAAATCACACATACTAGTGACAACATTAAAGAAGCAGGGCATACATCTTACAGCTCCTTTTTTCCCCAAATAAAAAGAAATGATGTTGTGTGGTAGAATTTTGCAATACAGTTCATTAAAGTCTACAGATTTTACACTGTCTCTTTGATAATGTGTTTATATATTGTTGCCTTCATTTTTGTCACTCTCTGATTTTTAAACGTGTTTCAGAGTACTAACCCATTTTTCCTACTGGAAAATATGTGCTATTTGGTGTTCAAGTTTTATGTTGATTATGTGTAGCTGGATATTCCTATTTTTCAAGGGCCTTTGTTTCTATTTTCATTGTCTGCAGCTTGAGAGATATGGAGTCCGACCAAGTTATCTCATAAGACGGTGATCCTGGGCTGCCCATGCAAACAGATACTTTTGTTCAGTAGCCTGCCCCAAGCTGCTAGCAAACACATTACACGTTTGTCTTTTGAATTGCTGCAGCCTTCAGATAGCCTCTAATTAGTGCTTCACTATATTCCATTTGACTATGAATCCCTGCTTGTCTGTTGTAGTTTAATGGATTTCCAGATGCATTTTCAATAAATGTAAGTTTCAAAGAAAGACTAATTTACTGTTGCTCATGTTTCTCTTTTCAATGTGAGAGTGTTTCAGGGGCGGCTCGTGTTATAGGACTGCGGGACTGCAGCTCTCCCACCTGTAAAATGGGTCCCCACCGTAGAACATATAAAAATAAAAAATATCTCCCACCGTAGAACATATTAAAAATATCTCCCAGACTCTGCGCATGTGTGCTTAGTTCCTGACTGCTGTGTTAGGCAGACCAGAACTCCAAGCACGCATGCTCAGGCATTCCTGAGCTCCAGACTGCTCAGTTAGGCAGGAAACTCCACCCTTCCAACCCAGAAGGTCACCAGACTGCATCGCCGCAGGCTGGACCAATAGCAGGAGGCTCCAGCCTCCTCACATCTCATGGGAGACCACAGCATGCGCTGGCCAGTATGGAGGACTGAGCAGGTTGGCACAGGATCGCGGAGACCACAGCATGCAGGACTGATTGGAGTGCATTTCTGGAAACAAGTGATACTGTGGAGGAGTGTGTGTGTGTGTGTGTAATGTCCCAGTTGTTTCATGGTGGTGGGTAGAGAATAAGGCTTGAACCCTGTATCTTGGGCCCAAGTGACAAGAGCCTGAATTCCCTACCCACCACCATTTCTAAAACGTTTGCAGATTTTTGCCTCATATCAGTTCTGTTCCTCTAAAATCTGTGGTTTCTGTATTTTTGTTACTTAAAACAGATAGTAGTGCAGTGGTGCAGTGGTAGCAGTGTTGCCTGACAACTATGGGTTGTCTGGTTTGATTCTTGGCTGGTGTGCCTTCTGTGTGGAGTCTGCATGCCCTCCCTGTGTTCATGTGGGTTTGCTCTGGTGTCCTCAGTGGATATTTGTCCCTATTTTTTGGACTGTATTCCCCCATTATTGGCTTTGTTCAGGTGTTTTCTGCTAAGATGTTGACAGCTATGGTGAGAACTGAATTCACTAAATGGTAGCCATTTAAGTTTCAGTTTTCCTTGCATTCATAAAAATCGATTATTTGGCATAGTGGTATGTTGCTCTGGCTGTTTTGCACAGGGACCTGGGTTCAATACTTGGCAGTGAAATGTATGGTGGTAATACAGCATTTTATTCTAGCAACTTTCCAACATTATACAAGCAATGTTTAAAATGTGTCCCTGGTTTTTGGGCTTTTGTCCCCCCCCCAAATAAATTTTCGCTTTGTCCAGATTTCTTGTGCTGCAAAGTTCAGAGATACAGCTGAGTGTCGAGTAGATTTTACAAGGAGCTGAGAGCTGCAGGGGAACAAAAGTTTAGTGCTGCTTATGCCAAGTCTGCTTACATTGTAAATAGCATAACAGGTAGTGTATTTGCTTTTGATGCAAAAGGCTGTGGGTTCTACTCCCACAATAAGTAAATCCATTGCTGATACTCTACTCTGTTGTAAAGGGGATGGATGCTGCAGTCCTCTTTGGAGAAGATACCTAGTAACTATGAAACTGTTATCAGTTTGCCATCCATTCCCTATTGCGATATTACTAGCATTATAATTTTTTTAATGCAACATAAGCAATTTATTCCTCAAGGGCAACAGGCACTTTATTTGTAGATGAAACAATGACATATAAAGTTGTTTGCTAGCAGTAACCTCTTCATTAATTAACAGATTTCTTTAATGTGGAATTATTTAGATGACTTTTACTTCTTCAGAGATCGTGCATATTTACTGATACTGGTTGACTGTTGAAATTTGAGTAGACTTTTATGATGGAAATGTTCTGAATTGGGCACTTTTGTCATTATTGGTGCCTGCATTTTGTTTCATTGTTTATTGGAAAAATGTTCAAAACAATAAATTTAAAATACCCTCTAACAACTGTACTGTATTGTACAAGGAATATGATTTAATACAGTCAGGAAGGTGTATCAAAGAGCATGTGTATGTTTCGTGTTCAAGGGGCCTATGATTTGAAAACAGCCCAAAATTAATCTTTATCTGCCACTGGCAAAATGTATTTTCTTTGAATGTGGGTTTCAATGCTGTTTCGATGAATGTGAGTTTCAAGGGCAGAGAAGTTTTTATACTAAGTCTATTTTCATTGTGAGATTGCATTGCTTTGTTTAGCAGATATCTATTAGGGTTTATGCTGTAAAATATAAAATAAAACTTTCAAATGAAATCCATATCATCACAGAAGTAATGCAGTATGCACATTACAGTGTTTATGGCAAATGGGGCGAAACAACCAAGGAATGGGACATTGGAATGGTTGCAGGGGGGACATTCCATTCGACCATAATTTTGTGAGGGGGGAGGAGGGCTGCAAACTCAGACAGCCCCGGCTGAACTATACCTCTCAACTGTCCAGAATTTTGCAGAATGAATAGATTTTTGCTTCTTATTTTTGGTTTGTTCCTCATAAAATTTGTGGTTTTCTGCCAAATCATTAAGGAATGAAGTCACTAAATAATGACAGACATTGAGTTTCAGACATCATAACCTTCAGAAAAATGCATGCTAAAGACAGACCTGTTATTCTATCAAATGTCTTAAGTTTATACAAGAGCAATTTTTAGTACTGTCTGCATGTTCCCCCAATATATTTGGCCTTGTCCAGATTTCCTGCATTAAGAGGTTGAGAGGTACGTGCAAATAAATTGCTTTATAGAATTAGGAATATCCAAACCTCTCAACTGTCCCCAATTTTGGCTCAAAATGTTGCTCTCCCCCTAATAATCTCTCTGCAAATGGCAGTTTTGGAAGAAAACGTGGAGGGTTTACAATTATAAATAACTGTAATGATCAGAGTTATAGATTACTTTTATTTCAGAAATGCATGTAGATGATCTTATTTTGTCAGCTGCTCAAGTTAACAGTACTAATTTTAAAAAGGTGTCCCTTCTTTGACAGGTTCCTAGCTGTATTGTGTGGCAATTTTATATTTTTGCATAACATTTTTGGTCTGTTTTTCATAAAATTGTGGTTTTCTGGTAAATTAGTAGCAAATCATTAAAGACTGAAGTTAGAAAATAATGGCAGACATTTGAGTTTCAGATTTCATACCTTCAAAAATTCATACTAATGCAAGACCTACTACTATTCTATTATCTTTCTAAGTTTATAAGAGCAATATTTAAACATTGCCTTTATTTTTGGGCCTGTGTCCCACTTCTATGAATGGCTTTATCCAGATTTCTTGCTCTGAGGTTGAGAGGTATGAGTGTCAGAGCCATCACCATCAGCCAGAGACATTTCAAACTGTGATCTACTTGTTGCACCCCACTCCCCATTGTAGTGGCTCTGGATGTGTCCAAGCAAGGCAAGGAGCAGTTATGCAGTGTAAGTGTGCAGAGTATTCCGTCATCCAAGGTAGACCACAAGTACGACTGTGGCTTTTCATCTGTCCTTGATTTTGCAGAATGTTCTGGTTTTCTGTTATATTTTTATACTGTTGATTTATTCTTCTTATTATTCAGAAAATGCATGCTGTTGCAGTGCCCTGTTGCTCTGTATTAAAGTAGCAATGCATTATTGACCATCAGGTAAGCTTGTCGGATATTGTAAGATGCAAGTAAGCTTTAATAAGCATACTGTTAAAGAATTGCCAACATTGAAAGCCTTTTCATTGTTGCCATGCAGAGAATATTTACATAACTAGATAACATATAAGCCTTAGGTATTGAAATGCATATGACAGTATTTGAAATAAAGGACAGGATTACAGTATTTTCAGAAGCTCATTACATTTGTTGGAGACTTGCAGTCATCTTTGCAGGCTTTACCAGTAAACTAAACAGAATGCCAATCTATCATGTGTGGTCCATAACTTGTGCAGTAATCCTTTAAGCAATTCATCTTGAGCTTGTTTCTTGTTTGCTGTTCATTTTTTACTTTGATCATGTGTTCCCCATGAAACAAGTAGATAGTTGTTGTCAGGCAGCAGGTCTTTTTTGGATAAGAAACATTTTTACAAGTGGGGGTATAACAGAGATTGCTACTTTCAGCATGTTACTTGGTAATTTTATAAAGCTGAATATAAATTATAATTAGAACTGCAGTGCAAGGAGAAGTGGTTTGAGCTGAGTGCTGCTTGTTTTATTTTATACTTGATTTTGACTGTCATTCCAGTAATGTATTTAAAAAGCAATTTATTTTTTCATGCCTCACAACCTTTGTGTTTCCATCTAGATATTAAGTAAGTTGTCATGTAGCCAATGCATTGAAATATTTTTATCTTCTACACTTCATTTTGTCTTGATTGGACTCTCATAATGATGGTTTGGCACCTAGGGCAGTGTATTTAATTAAAGTTGCAGTTGTGGTTTTGAGCATAGCTCCACCCCTTTCTAGTTGGTGACACCCCTTCCCATTGGCCCCACCCATTCAGCTGTATCCTGCAGCCCCCCTTTAATTTGAAGTCATCAGCCGCCACTGGAGTGTTTTGTTTTGCTCATCACATGGCTGTCAGTGTTTCTGCTGTAAATTGCTTTTAATAAAAGTTTTAAATGAAATCCAAATCTTTGTGATCATTCTAAAAGTAAAGAAGAAAATAGTATGGACACTGACATGTTTCAGTAGTGTTTTGTGGTAAATGAGGAGAGACAGACAAGTAATAGGATGCTGGTATGGCTGATGGGCAGTCCATTACCCTGCCTAAAACCATCTTTGATCATGATCCAGTTCTGTTCTCATTGTTCAGTATCTAGACAGGAGTATTTAGCCACATGCATATGCCCTTTGTTTTTGTTTTTTTGGTTTTCTAAACCAGATAAAAGGGCAATACAGGAGCACTGTCTGGTTAAGTGACTTGCTCAAAGTTGCACAATAGGCAAATGGAGGTTGTAAGAATCAAACCCTGTACCCTTGATTACAAGGAGTTGTTTACTAAGAGCTTAGAGCATTAATCCTCTGCTCTAACTGCCAGACTTTCATTCGTGTCTCGATTTTCTGATAAATCACTGAGGGTTAAAATATCATTAAAGTTTATATTTTGTCAGTAATGCCATCTATTAGGTTTTATTGTTCAAATATTTGGAAAATGAATGTTGATGGAAAACCTGTTGTTTTGTTACATTTTTAAGTGGATTAGAATAATATTTCAAAATTGGTCCTGATTTTATCTCCCATGCATTATTTTTGTTTTTTTCCAGAATTCTTGCCCAAATAATTTGAGAGGTATGGTGCTGTCCCAAAATATTCAGATCTAAATTATTTTGTTTAGTGTTATTCAGAAAACCAGAAATAGTTTGCAGATGACTGCTCTCTTAAATTCCCCTAGTGATGTGAACATCCTCCAAGAGGACCTTTCCCAAACTACTGATTGCAGAAGCATGGCCTCAAACTGGATGCCAGGAAATGCATCATTATCCCCTTTGGTGAAAATGGCATCCCCACTAATTATAGGTTCATAGGTTCATAGGTGGCTGTCGGCCCTAGGGCCTATACAAGCCTAACCATAACAATTCCCTGGCTATTTCTTCCCACACTATTTACTTCCCTGGACCCCTGTCTAACAGGGTGACTGACATGATCCCCGGGGTGAATTTCCTTTCTCCCATCCAATCATCAAGGTTCCTTTTGAAGAGGGCCAAAGAGGCGCTCTGCTTGACATGTATGGGGAGTCAATTCCAGAGTTTGGGGAGTCTCTGGGTCAGGAACCTATCCCTCCAGCATGTTTTGTTTATTGTGGTGACAAGGTTTAGATCCCTGGAGCATGTGGCTCTGAGGGATTGGGATTTCTTTAAGTGTAGCATGTCCAACAGCTCTGGGTTTGACATGGCCTTGTATGTTAAGCAGAGATCACCTCGGAGTAGACGATATGTGACAGAGTATAGCTGGTGTTTTTTAAGGCAGTCAACATAGGGCATCTGCTTTAGGCCTGTGATTCTTTTAGTGAGGTATTTCTGCGGCCTTTCCAGTTGTTGCAGATGTCCTGAGAGTTACATACCAAATGGGGCGTTGTATTCTATAATGGGTCTAATGAGAGATGAGTACAGTGGGACAATGACCTCCTATTTTCTGGATGAAAAGCCCTTAGTGATGAGGTGTGCCACATAGAAGGATTTCCTGACTGTTGTGGCGATGTTGTTATTGAAAGTGAGACCACTGTCCACCTGTGTCCCTAAGTATCTTATCACACTTTTGGTGTTTAGTGTACTGCCACCTATGTGGTAATTCACGGGTACATGTTTTTTCCCAAAGGGGATAACTATACATTTAACAAACTGCTGAAAATGAAAAACTGCTAATCCACACCAAAGAATCCTTAGTAGACTTATAACACACACCAGTTGAGTCCAACTAGATCCACAAAAGTAGTATTTTAAGATAATGTATAGTATTTATAACTATACATTTCTTGGCATTGAGCTTGAGCCCATGGCACTGGCACCAAGCATCTGTTTCTGTAAGGCCCTTTTGTAGAGTATCCACATCATTTGGGAGTTCATTAATGGCTCCCAGTTTGCAGTCATCTGCGAACTTTGTTAGCCAGAGACCGTTAGTGTTGGCCTGTACTTCAGAGAATAACAATGTACTAAGCACACAATTAGTCATGAGGAACTTGGGCACCCAGTTTGATAGCAACCTGACTTTTGACCACCATGTTGCCTCCATTGTACGAAAGAGTTTCCACATGGCCCATCTCATAAGTAAGGGTATTTCATCCAGGAACAAGGAGGTCATAACATCCATGTACTCCTCCCTTCTCAGACCCATTATCGAGTACAATATCCCCTTCAGCATGTATATTGCCAAGCATATGTACTAGCTGGAGAGACCACAGAGGTTCCTGACCAGGAAAATCCAGGGTCTCAAAGACCTATCCTATACAGATAGGCTTAAAGTCGTTTCCCTCTACTCAGTCGTGAACAGACTGCTCAGATGTGACCTGTGTCTGGCATACAAGGCCATCTCAAACCCAGCCTTGATGGAGTTGCTGCATATCCATAAGTTAAACTCCACTCAGACAACCCATATGCAAGGCCTCGACCTGGTTTGTGACATTAATAGAACTTCTTGGCAGGATAGATTTGTGTGCCAAAGACTCCCCCATCTGTGGAACAGACTCCGTCTCCATGTCAAGCAGAGTACCATACTAGCCCTCTTTAAGAGGAATATGGATGACTGGGTGGGAAACAGAAAATACACCCATGGGATCCCACTTGTGTCCTTGCTGGACAAGGGAAACAGGTGCTGACTTTGTGGGAACATGGGCAAACTTCTTGGCTAAGCTTGTAAGGGCCTCCAGGCCAATAGCCTAGTATCGTCCTATGAACCATGTTTCTGCATTTGCTTGGTACTGTTTTTGTCTTTCTTATTACAGTTTTCCTTGGAGGGGGCTGGAAAAATATCATACTTGTTTATGACTGCCACTGTACCTCAGTTATTTCATTATATCTTCATACTCTATTATAAAGCATCAGAACCTTTAACTGGTTATGGTTATTAAATCTCAAAGGACCTGCTGCTGTAAAGTGATCTTGGATTTTTTTCCCCAGAATCCACGTCAAGCCTCCTTTATAAGAATCATGTTAGACATACTGAAATCTTTTATGTTGCCATGTTAATGGAATCACAGTAGTGTGTGACAGGCATCTTGTACAACGTCTTGAACCTATTTTCATTTTTTTTTGCTTGAATTACTCTCGTTTGTGTTCTGAGAGCAGGACTTACCTCTTTAACTCCTTTAGTGCAGGTGCTGATAGAACCTCTCCCACATTATTCCTGAGGTGTAAAAGCTGTCATTGTAATCCAGGAGCTGTTAAAGTATTTTGTCATACTTTTGTGACTTACTGGTTTACCACTACATGGGCTGTGTAACGTGCTGATCTGCATCTTCATTATATAGGCAATTTTTTTTCCTAGCAAAAAAACCTTCATAAAACTAATTTTTCCTGAATCAATGACACTTAGGTTTAACATTTATCTTTAACCTCAGTGACACTTACTGAGGGGAAAATGTGAGCTCCATCCATACACATGGATACAAGTTGTATATGTGCAAAGAGGTGTCCATTAAATCATATGGACAGCCATCTGAAATTACATCACACAGGGAAAGGCTAAATTATTTAGGCCATGGATTTAATAAAAAGTTTACAAAGCTTTTTATTTAAAACAAAATTGCCCAAATAATTATGGATGCACTTGTGCAAACTGCATTGTGGCATTTAACTCATCAGATGCTCCAATGTGGTTCTGTATTGTGGCTAAACAGTTTAACTGACCACTTTTGCTTCTTCTTCAAAGAACATATAAACTGCTCTACTATTCACCAGTCAGTGTGTGCAGTGGAAAGATGTCTGTTTTGTCTTGAATATTGGCAAAATGTGCTGTTTTTGTTAAAATATTTTCCTCAGAATGCACTGCAGAACAAAATAAGACCAACTTTCTGTTCCTGAATTTGGGTTAATGAATTTTTTTCTCTTTCTACTGAGGCACAAATGTCTTTGTACCTGACATTTTCCCAACTCTGTTATATTGGTAGATACACCCTTGGCTTGTTACTCATAGTATACTGACACTTTATCCAAACCATAATTTTTGAGCATGACAAAGTATTTTTTCTGTGTTTTGAACTTTGTTAGAATTTGTAAGATTATGTGCACCCTTGGCACTGGAATTGGATCATTAATAAATTGGAGCTTTACTCCTCTGTGCTAACTGACAGACAGAGTAACAGCTTTTAACAAAATGCAGAAATCTTTACAATCAGATCTTGTAAGAAGACTGTATCACAGTAAATGCAAAATGGCTGCATAATGGATGATGAAGATTAGACAATTTGGATCATCACTCCAAACAATGCAGACAATACTAACTTGACAAATATCAACCCCTCCACAGTTGCTGAAGGCTGTAAAGAAGGTACTAAAAATATGTATTACTAAAATGCAACATGTTTGGACTATATTACACAATCCTGGACTGTTAATGAATTAATTCATTCTTTAGTGCAATGAATAAAGAAAAACAATTAAAGACAATATAGATGTTGCAACAGTTTTTGTTGAACAGCCCATAAGTCATACAAAAATCAGAAATATTAGTACATGCAGCATGCTTTTTTTTTGGAGGGGGGGCTTACATGTTTGCAGGACACCTACATTTCACTATTGATCCCCCTATGTCTTCTCCGTCATCAAGAATAGCTATCCCCTCGGATATCTTTCATTATAGGTCTGACCTACCTAAATGGCTGATAATGTTGTATTGTTGCAGCATACATCACCAGAGTCAACAGAGCTGGATTGTGCTCAAATGGGACCCTATTCAGAGTAATGAACCAGGCCCCCACCAGCCATAATATCCCACTGCTTGTCTGTCTCTCTCCAATTACCATAAAACACTGTTCAAACCTGTCAGCTGTTGTACATGTTTTCTTTACTTTTACAATTATCACAGTGATTTGGATTTCATTTAAAACTTTTATTTCAAATTTTACAGTAAAAACACTGGCAGACATTTTCTAAACAAAATACACTCGCATTGAAAGCAGACTTAGCATGAGAAACTGTAAAGATATCTTCCAGTGAAACTCACATTTAGTGAAAATGGACATTACAACCCATTAAAATAGAAGAGACATGCTGGGATTCATATTCAAACATCATTTAGTGAAGTTCCAATTAGTGATTATGTGAAGGGTGCAAAGAGAAATGATTACTACAGTTCCTAACAGCTTGCAACAGCCCACTGGACCCAAGTGTCAGTTTTCAGGGACAGCCCAGGAGCACTGTCTTTTCAAGTGACTTGGAGTCACACTGCGACAAACAAAGGCTGAAGGAATCAAACCCTGCACTACATGAAACAGCTCATTAACAGCTCATAGCCTTACTCATCTACACTAAGCAGCAGGCAAACTGCTGTAGCCCAGAAATGTGTAAAAGTCTATTTCACAACACTTGCCTGCAAAAAACAAGCTAAATTAAAAAACATATTCATAGTTAAAATACTAATGATAAACTCACAGACTTTATGCTGCACAGCTTATTTACAGCCACATAATAAACACACTATCAGTTGTCAACAAAACAAGGAAACTAAGTATCTTACTTAAAGAACATGGATCATATGATGATGCTCATATTTATTGCAATATATTCCTTTCTTTACACCATAACTACTCCAGGATGCAGGAACCAAGTATTTACACACACACACACACACACACACACACACACACACACACACACACACACACACACACACACACACACACACACACGATCATCAGTTATAGCCCCTTGTAAGACTGCACATTTCATGTATTTGTTTGAAATCAAGTGAATTAGTACATTCATAAATAATAGCCCATAAATGTCTCAGCCCATATGGTGGAACCCCCTGTAATGTCTCTCTGCTCTCTCAAATTCTTAGCTCAAGAATCTGAGATGAAGATCCAAATTCAGGAGCAGAGTTTAAATATTTATCTTATATAGTTAGAACGCTGCTAGTTAACAAGCATTGCATTAGCAAGCATTTTCTGAAGGATATGAAGTCTGAAACTTACATGTTCATCATGATTTAGTGAATGCAATCCACAATAATTTGCCAGAAAGCCACAAACTGTACAAGCAACAGACCAAAATACCACTCATCTTCTTTGTTCAAGAATTCAGGACAAAGCCAAAAATAAGGAAGCAGGACTATTTGACCCCAGACGGTTCGACCCCGGACTGTTCGCCCCCAGACGGTTCAACCTCAATTCATTTATATAAATTTTCATGTTTACATTTATAATTATTGTCTATGGGATTTTTTAGTGGACAGTTTGACCCCAGACTATTTGACCCCAAATTTATTGTAATAAGTTATTATGTTATTATTTAATCAATTATTCAATAAATACACTGTTACTTTTTAAATGTAAATGTATTTTATTTTTATTTTATTATTTTTATTTCATTTAATCACTACATTGGTTAGTATAAATATAACACATACACTTTTTAATATTTAATAACTAGTGTTATGTTTTAACGTATTGTTTATTTTAAATGATACACATTTTTTTAAAATTTATACTAAGCTGTTATGCCATGACTTTTTAATTTTATGCCATCTACATTTCTTTTTTATAATTTTTTACTGCTCATGCTTGTACCTAGATTGGGTAATCACTAGACTACATCTTCCACAAACCATTGCTTTATCCGTTAGTGGTTAATCTAAAAGGCCTATTTTGTGGTTTGTAAATCGGGTTGACTTTTTCACTTTCAGCTGTTAATCTCTAGTAGTACGTTCAACTGTAATTAAGAACTATATCAACTCTTGAAATCCTGATCTTATGATTATTATTTCTATAGTCCGTAGTTTCCATTCATTTTTTTTCTTTATGTAGTATATCTGTGTTTATTGGTGGAGAACACTGAACAGAAACTGCAAACTATAGCAACCTTTGTAATCCAGATGTCATGATTATTATTTTTATAGTCCGTACTTTCCGTTCATTGCTTCTTTATCTACTATATCTATCTTTACTGCATGACAACATTGAATGGAAACTATGAACTAGTCCGCTGGTTCCGTTTATTGTTTTTTTTACATAGTATATCTCTGTTTATTGTTTAAAATGTGTTATAATCTTCTTTTTACATTTTTTGCAATATTTTGTTTGGGTCCAACCATCCGGGGTCTCATAAGTCGGGGGCGAATCGTCCAGGGATGAATCGGCGGGTTCAAAATGTCCTGTACCCAAAAATAATGGTAGGACAAAATTCCAAAAAGGGACAGAATTTTAAATATTATTTTATTTTACCTATTTGTTACTCATGTAAACCCCCAGTGGGCAAAGTGTCCCTTTTCAGGGGCGGCCCGTGGACTAGTTATTTAACTAGCACTGAGTTATGTCTAGGGAAATGGAGAAGGAAGGATTTCAGATTTGTGTTTTTGACTACAGAACACAGTTCATTAACAGCTGAGAACCTAACATACCAGGCAACTCTAATTCACTTAAAAGTTAACTGAACAAAAGGCTTTGCTTTAACATGCAATTTCAATAACAAAAACTATGAAACTCTAATGACTGCTATTACTGAGTGACTGATTGTAATCATCAGTGACTTTCCAGAAAATGAAGAAATTAATAGAAATCCAGCAGTTAGTGTAGAAGACTAGAGCTCTAAGTTCTTAGTAAGCTACTTTGTTTTCATCAAGGGTGCAGGATTTTAGTCTTTTGACCTCCATTTGCTTACAGTGTGACTCTGAACATGTCAATTAACCAGACAGTACTGCTGGGGTGCCCTAAGGTGGGTTTACTTAATTAACAAAATAGAAATGGACGGGGCAGTATTTTCTGAGTAATAAGAAGTGTGACGCTCTCGTAAAATAAACAGACGTTTAATGACTCCAAATTACAAATATTTAGCCTTCCTCAGACAAACAGCAGAACAGGAAATGACATTTCTTAAAATATATGTATAGAACCAATTGAAATAAAGTGCATTTAGTAATTAGTTGTAAGTAGTATGATCCATTGCAAACATAAGCCTTGAATAAAGGTAAAATAGAGTACCTCTATAGGCATTGCAAACGAACAGCAAGTGATACTGTTGCAAGTAACTCCATTCATCAAAATATTTACACAGATGTTAAACTCTATAATTACTGGGTTATTTAATCATACAACTTGCTTCATACTTATGTGATGTGTTAAAATGTTATAAAACAGTGAATGATAAACTAAAAATATTTGTGTATATTTTAAATTGTTACCAAAAATATTTCCACAATTTGGAACATTATTTCCACATTTAAACATTAAAATACTGATTAGTTTTGCCAAGAGAATTCCTGTACAATAATCATAAAATAATACAATTTTACATTAGTGCATTCTGTTAGGAATAATTGATGTTGGGTCCATTTCATATCCAAATGTGAGACCTTCCCTATATGTGTTATCTGTTATCGATAACCATTTTAATACACATTTTATTGATAGGTTGTCATTGATGCCAGGTAATAAATGTGCTCTAGTTTGCCACATCAATTCATCTATCTCTAACCTAATTTGCCAGGGCCACCCATTGGATCTGGCATTCTTTGTTGGAGTATAACAAAGTTGAAGGAATGCCCTGTATTGCTAATAATATGCTTAGCTAGGGCATTGTTCACATCCCTTCTGCTAATAGCATAAATGTGTTCGTGTATTCTGGTCTTGAATCCTGTCTTGCCAATGTAGAAAGCTTCACATTGGCTACACAGATTTTGATTCACAGTTGTAATGCTTGCTTATTTTATATGTCCTATCTTTAATGTTGAACTGAGTGCCCACTCTAATAAATTTGCATTCTGCACAGGCACCACATTTGTACATTCCTTTGGGCTGAGAAATGAACTTTTGGTGCCCTTTCCAAAATAGCTTTAAGGTTTTGGCCTCTCCTGTATGTTATGTTGGGTTTTCACCTAATGCTGTAGACAAAGTACTGTCATGATTAATTACGTCCCAATTCTTATACAGGATCTCCTAATTTTTGAAAATCTAGCGAAAAAAGACACATTATAATTAGTGTCCTTACTTCTATCTCTAGTTGGCAGACTAACGAATTAGTGCCAATTCTTCTTCAAAGTTTTGTTATTAAGAAGGGAATAAAATGGCCTGACTTCCGTTTATTTACTACTTCCTCTATGATGTTGTCAATCAAAGTAAGTGGATAGCCTCTTGCCAAGAACATATTTTTAGTTTGTTGCATTCATGTTGGAAATCCAGATCATCAGTAACCATACGTGACGCCCTCACTAACTGACCTTTACAACCGATCTTTTTGGTAGTAGGGATGGCTACTGGAGAAATGCAAAAAACTATTAGAATATGTGGATTTTCTATATATGTTACTTTTCAGTCTTTTGTTATTAACATCCTTTGTAAGAAGAATGTCTAAATAACTGATCTCACTTTCCTGTGTGTTAAAAGTGAACTGTAAAAGTTTGTCATGTTGGTCATTCGTTCTATAAAGTTAGGAATGTCCTCACTATTGCCTTTCCATAAACAGAAAATGTCATCCTGGTATCTGGTATACCAGGAGACATACTGTTTAAAAACCTCATCCTTAAATAGAAGTTCTTTTTCCCAATGTGACAGTACTGCATTGGCACATGGACCCCATTGCTACTCCGGAGGTTTGAAGGTAAAAATTGTTTTCAAAAGAAAAGTTATTTACCAAAACCATCTCCAATAGTGTTTCAGTCAAATAAATGGTGTTATTGTCAACATTCTTGGCAACCATAAATTCTCTCACCCAATTAAGGCCTATATCCTGTGGTATAACTGTATACAGATCTTTTATATCTATTGTAAGGAAAACTATGTCCGGCGTATATTCAATTTCGCCAATGTTTTTCAGAAAGGACCAAGAGTCCTTACAGATATGTGCCTCCTGTGCTAGTAAAGGTTTAATAATACTATCAACTAGTCTTGCACATGCGTAAGTGGCCGAACCCCTGCCATCAACAATAGGCCTGAACGGAGGTGAGTAAAGCTGTTTATGTAATTTTGGTGTTCCAAAGAAGGCTGAGATTCTGGGGGATGGCATCTGCAAATATCTATACGTTTCTGGAATAATAAAACCTTCCATAAGTAAATCATATAGTATGTTATTAATCTTCCTGTAGGCTCCATGTATCTCATTCAGAGATACTTCCTTATAAGCTGGTGTATCCAAGTGCTTCTTCATGTATTCCACATATTTAAAGTGGTCCATTAAAACCACCCCACCCCCTTTATCCGGTTTCATGACACGGATCCTACAATCCCTTAATAAATTAGTTAGTGAGGGCGTCACGTATGGTTACTGATGATCTGGATTTCCAACATGAATGCAACAAACTAAAAAATATGTTCTTGGCAAGAGGCTATCCACTTACTTTGATTGACAACATCATAGAGGAAGTAGTAAATAAACGGAAGTCAGGCCATTTTATTCCCCTTCTTAATAACAAAACTTTCGGGGAAGAATTGGCACTAATAGTCTGCCAACTAGAGATAGAAGTAAGGACACTAATTATAATGTGTCTTTTTACACACTTTCTCGCTAGATTTTCAAAAATTAGGAGATCCTGTATAAGAATTGGGACGTAATTAATCATGACAGTACTTTGTCTACAGCATTAGGTGAAAACCCAACATAACATACAGGAGAGGCCAAAATCTTAAAGCTATTTTGGAAAGGGCACCAAAAGTTCATTTCTCAGCGCCCAAAGGAATGTACAAATGTGGTGCCTGTGCAGAATGCAAATTTATTAGAGTGGGCACTCAGTTCAACATTAAAGATAGGACATATAAAATAAGCAAGCATTACAACTGTGAATCAAAATCTTGTGTAGCCAATGTGAAGCTTTCTACATTGGCAAGACAGAGCGTAGATTCAAGACCAGAATACACAAACACATTTATGCTATTAGCAGAAGGGATGTGAACAATGCCCTAGCTAAGCATATTATTAGCAATACAGGGCATTCCTTCAACTTTGTTATACTCCAACAAAGAATGCCAGATCCAATGGGTGGCCCCTGGCAAATTAGGTTAGAGATAGATGAATTGATGTGGCACATTTATTACCTGGCATCAATGACAACCTATCAATAAAATGTGTATTAAAATGGTTATCGTATAACAGATAACACATATAGGGAAGGTCTCTCACATTTGGATATGAAATGGACCCAACATCAATTATTCCCTAACAGAATGCACTAATGTAAAATTGTATTATTTTATGATTATTGTACAGGAATTCTGGCAAAACTAATCAGTATTTTTAATGTTTAAATGTGGAAATAATGTTCCAAATTGTGGAAATATTTTTGGTAACAATTTAAAATATACACAAATATTTTTTAGTTTATCATTCACTGTTTTTATAACATTTTTAACACATCACATAAGTATGAAGCAAGTTGTATGATTAAATAACCCAGTAATTATAGAGTTTAACATCTGTGTAAATATTTTGATGAATGGAGTTACTTGCAACAAAGTATCACTTGCTGTTCCGTTGCAATGCCTATAGAGGTACTCTATTTTTACCTTTATTCAAGGCTTATGTTTGCAATGGATCATACTACTTTAAGGTAACCTTAGTTACAACTAATTACTAAATGCACTTTATTTCAATTGGTTCTATACATATATTTTAAGAAATGTCATTTCCTGTTCTGCTGTTTGTCTGAGGAAGGCTAAATATTTGATTGTGCTAACATTAATTTGGAGTCATTAAACGTCTGTTTATTTTACGAAGTAGTCTCTCATAGTGTTCTTGTTCGTTGTTACGCTCTTTTGGTTCAACAGTTTTTTCGTTTGTGGTTAAGTGTGACGCTCTAATGACTGGCCTTATTTACCTTTATGCAATCCAGGTGAAGCTCTGAGCTGGAGACAGCAATCTCTCTTGGAGTTGGACAAGTAATCAGATTACATGTGCACACACACACACACACACACACACACACACACACACACACACACACACACACACACACACACACACACACACACACACACACACACACACACACACACACACACACTACTTCCTTCCCATTCAGTAAAGACTTCAGTTGCAAAGTCCCTCCAAATGTGAATTCCTTCTATGTCATGTATGCACTACGACCTTCTGTTGATGCGCAGGCATGGTGTGCACAGGTCAGGGAAAAATGCTTAAAGAAAAATTATTACTTAAAAAAGAAAGACAGAAATAGCTTGGAGCAGTATGTAGCGAGCCAGACATATGATCCCTGAACTTAAGGGCTCAGGGCAGCTGTCAGAATCACCCCATTGTAATCTGTCACTGGTTAATATCCGGATACAGTGAAATTACAGGAGTTTTTTATGATCACTTCCTTTTATGAATCGAAATGATGAATTAATAATGCAAGTAATAATATATATAAACCAACAAAAACAGTATACTTTCAAAATGTGCAGCAAAGCTTTCACAGATCTTCAGAGAAACAATGCTTGCTTACTTTTTACAGAAACTGTAAATGTTTATCAAATGTACTCAAGTTATTTTATTTCATAAACTCATGTCTTTACTTGCTTTATTTTTCTTTACTCTTGGTTGTGGCTCAAAAGAGACTATTACTAATATTTTTACTTATCCAGTTAAACAAACAAATAAATAACTATTGATCTTATATTTGCTTTTTTCTAGCTGGGATATATATATATATATATATATATATATATATATATATATATATAGAGAGAGAGAGAGAGAGAGAGAGTGTGTGTGTATATATATATATATATATATATATATATATATATATATATATATATATATATATACATACACAGGTTTACCTTTAAAATGTTGAATGCTGAATGGTTGAAAATAAATTGGTTGAATGCATTATATTGAATGATGAAAATGTTGAACTAAAATTAGTCTAAATTCAAAATGTCGAAATTATCGAATTTGCCCATTTCTGCACTGTAGTGCGATATTGGAGTTTGTATATTTAATAGGGGGGGTGGAGGGTGCAGGGGGGCATAGCCCCCTAGCAAAATAGCAGAGGTAATCACATTGCTTTTTCAATTAAATGAGTTAGACATTTTGATCATTCAATGTTTTGGGTTTAGATGTTATTTTTCGACCAAATAAACATTAAACATGATGGCATTCAATATTTTAAAGGTAAACCATATATAGGTCCACTTCTAAATCTTGAAAGCTCATAATCTTGAAATTCAAAATACTGAGTCCAAAGTCTTGAAAGTTCAAAATACTGAAAACTCAAAATACTGAATTTTATAATATCGAAAAAACAGAGTACACCAACACTTACAATATTCCAGCACAACTACATAACAAAACATATTACTCTTCTCCAACTATAAGCAGGGGCCTATGTGGGGGGCTGCTCCCCCACACCCCCTGCGACTTAAATATATCAACTCCAAGATCACACTCCACAGAGGAAAATGGCAAACATACCATTATGTGCTTCATGACTGCCTGTTGTAACCTTAATCATGTTCCCTTTTAATTTGCTATACAACAACATAACTTATCTTAGTGTAGTAAAATGCGATCTCAGAGTTTATATATTTAAGTAGCAGGGGATGTGGGGGGCTTGCCCCCCTGCTAATAGTTAGAGTAAACTAATATGCTTTGTCTTTTATTTGTTTCTCTATGTACTTCTAGTGGAGTATAGTAAGTGTTAGTATCCTGTAGTTTTTTCGATATTATGAAATTCAGTATTTTGAGTTTTCAGTATTTTGAACTTTTAAGATTTTGGACTCTGTATTTTGAATTTCGAGATTATGAGCTTACAAAATTTAGAAGTGGACCCATATATATGTATATATATATATATATATATATATATATATATATATATATATATATATATATATATATATATATATATATATATATATATATATATCTATGGGTCTACTTCTTTTGACCTAACTTTCATTTGCCTGACACTCATTTGCCTGACCCCATTTGACTGAAATTTCATTTGCCTGACACTTCATTTGCCTGACACTTCATTTGACCGACAAGTATTATTAGCAAGAAAATGGAATATGCCCCCTTCCCCACTGCAGTGCGACCCTGGAGTTAGAATATATAGTTCATAGGTTCATAGGTTCATAGGTTCATAATAGGCTATCTGCCCTAGGGCACTTATAAGCCTAGCCAGAGTGTGTTTGGCTTTCGCCACCCATTTTAAATTAATTTTGCTATGCCTTTTTTTGAGGTTAGTATACTGTGCCTCTGTCTAACAGTGACACAGAAGTGATATAAACCTACGATCTCCCATCCACTCATCAAGATTCCTCTTGAAGAGAGTCAATGTGGGACTCTGCCTAACCTGGACTGGGATTTTATTCCAGAGTGAAGGGAGCCTCTGGGTTATGAATCTGTCCCTCCAGCATGCCCTATTTATTTCAGTGCTGAGTTTCAAGTCTCTCGAGCGTGTAGCTCGATGGGATTTGGATTTTCTGAGGTGCAGCATGTCCATTAATTCTGGGTTGGACATGGCTTTATACGTCAGGCACAGATCACCTCTGAGCAGGCGGTATGCCACTGAGTAGAGCTGGAGTTTCTTTAACCGGGCAGCATATGGCATCTGTTTGAGCCCTTTGATCCTCTTGGTGAGGTACTTTTGGGGTCTTTCCAGTTGCTGCAGGTGTCTGGCAAGGTACATCCCAAAAGGGGCATTGTACTCAATTATGGGCCTGATGAGGGATGAGTAAAGAGGCACGATGACCTCCCTTGATCTAGATGTGAATCCCTTCATGATTAGGTGGGCTATATAAAATGTTTTTCTAACCACTTTGGCCACGTGGTTGTCAAATGAGAGATTGCTATCAACTTGGGTCCCCAGGTCCCTAATGGCTTCTTCTGTACTTAATGGATTACCACCTATGTGGTAATTTGTGGGCACTTTGTTTTTGCCAAAGGGGATGACTATACACTTTTAGCTTGAGGCCATGGCTCTGGCACCAGTTGTCTGTTTCTATGAGGCCCTTTTGGAGGATGCTTGTGTCAGCTGGAGAGTTGATTATGGCGCCCAGTTTGCAGTCATCTGCAAACTTGGTCAGCCACAGTCCTTCCGTGTTGGCCTGTAAGAAATATATACCGAACAAGAGAGGTCCCAGGACTGAGCCTTGTGGGACGCCACTTGTAACTGGTTTGGAGTCTGACATGGCTCCAGCAATTCTAACCATGTGGGTTCTGTCCTTGAGCCAGTTTGCAACCCATCTAGTGACATAGGGGTTTATATTTTAGCTGGTGAGCTTATCTATAATGCCCGAGTGGGGTATTGTATCGAAGGCTTTTGCAAGGTCCAGGTAGGCTGTGTGGACCACCTTCCCTCGTCAATGGCCTTGGTGACTGTTTCAAAGAAATCGACCAGGTTTAAGAGGCAGGATCTGCCTTTAACAAAGCCAAACTGGGTAGGATCCAGTGTCTGTAGGTCCCCAATATCTTTATTTATGAGGTCCATGATGATCCTTTCCATAGCTTTGCAGACCAAGCTAGTCAGGCTTATGAGGCGATAGTTTCCAGGATCCGTTGAGGCACCACCTTTGTGGAGAGGGACCACTGTTGCTGCACGCCACTCTTTGGGTACATATCCTGTAGTAAGGCTAAGATTGAACAGTAGTTTTATGTTTGGGTTTAGCTCTTCTTGGAGTTCATGTAGGGGACACCATCTGGTCCCATTGATGCTGTGTTTTTGCTTTGGAGAGGGTGGCTCTTACCTGAGCATCTGAGATGTCAGGGGCAGCACTCTGTTGGGATCGATATTTGCCCTTTTGGTCGGGAGACGCGGGAGAAGTTTGCACTGAACCTGTCAGCTAGGATGTTCGCAATGTCTGTGGGCTCGGTGTATTTTTTGTCATTTTGGACTAATTCTGAGCATATCTGGGAATTCCCACCCAGGTTCCTAACATAACTAAAGAAAGCCTTGTGATTATCCTTAGTGTCCTGTGCAATTTTTCTCTCGAAGCTGGCCTTAGACGATTTTATGAGTGCCCGTAGTTTTTTGCTAATACTGATCAGAGATGCCTTCCCTTTTTGGGATTTTGCTCTATCATGTAGTAGCTTCCTCCTTCTATTGTATAGTTTGTTTATGGCTGGGGTCCACCAGACAGGACGTCTGCCTTTGGAGGATTGGGTCTTGGTTTTATTTGGGATTGCATGATCCATGCATTCCTGAAGGTGTTCATAGAATGCGTTTATAAAGGATTCTGCGGTCTGGATTTTCCACAGGCCCTTTGAAGGATTTCACCTCAGTTTTGAGGCGTGTGAAATTTCCCTTAGAGAAGTTTTTCACTGTGGTTTTCTGGGCAGGGGCTGGGGTCGGCATGTGAGTATCCAGTGAGATTAGTTTATGGTCTGATCTTACCAGTGAGGGATACACTTCTGGTCCGGAGCATGGTGTCCCCATGTTGGTGATGATCAGGTCCAGTATGTTTTCCTCTTGTGGGAGTGGTAACAAGTTGTTCCATAGCATTTGAGTTTATAAATTCTAGGAACCTTTGGGCTAGGTGTTGGAGCTAGAGTAATGCTCCCAGTCTATGTTTGGGTAGTTGAAGTCGCCCAGTATAATGGTGTTTGGAGAGACCTTCATATTTTCCAGTATTCTCAGGAAGGCCAAGTGGGGTTCCTGTGTTTGGGATGGTGGTCTGTAGCAGGCTATAAACTGGAAGGCAGTTTTACCCACAGTTAGTTGCACATGGATAGTCTCTGATGCTTCGTGCTGTGCCACCAACCTGGAGGTGTGGGTATCTTATTGATACTCCCCTCCTTTGTGGTTCGGTCCAAGTTTTGGGGCAAAAGCATGGTATGAGGTATAACCTGGTAGTGCTGGGGTGCTCTCGAGCCTTGAACCAGGTTTCTGTTACTGCACAGATATCGATGTTCTCCATGCTAAGGAGAGTTTGCATCTTGAGGTTTAGACTTTGAGTAGCATTACTCTTAGTTTCTTATCCCTTGTGATACCTATGGAGGTGGGTTTGTCTTTTGAGCCTTGCCTAAAAGGCACTATGGGGAAGAGCCTTTGCCAATATCCGAAAGCCCAGGGTGACAGGTGCAAGCTGTCGAGCATGTCATCCCAGGCTGACAGGCATTGGATCCCCTTTGAATGACACCAACACTTAAGCCAATTGTTGAAATTGATCATCTTATCTTCATATTGTGGCATCATTCTTGGTGAGGGTAAGATGCTACTCAAGGTCAGGCCTGGGCTACATGCTCAGAGAGCTCCTCTATGTCTCTTTTCATGTAGTCCAGGTACATCTCAGGTCATTCACACCAGCATGGACAATGACTGAGTCATATTTGTACTTGCCTTGGAGTGACCTGAGTGCTTGTGTTATGTGGCGGATCCTAGCGCCCGACAGGCAGCTTACCGTGACCCTCTCCTTGTTCAGCCTGGTGAACGGACGCCAGTGTGCCTGAGTCACCTATTACAAGTGTATCAGGTGTGTTGTTTAGCCTTAAGGGCTGTGACTGTTCGGCACACTGGCTTTGTGAGTTATGTGTTGCACGTGTTTTGTTTTGGGGTAGCGGTTGCTTGGGTGTCTGCTTTGGAGGTCTCTGCTGCTTAGGCAGATTTTTATTTAGAGCCTCCAGTATGTTTTTGTGTGTTTATGTGTTTGGTTTGTTGTCGTGGTAGGTCTATGTGAGACTGGAATTGTAGTGAGTGTGGTTTCCTTCTCCTCCTGATTGGTTATGCCAGTACTGAGTTGAGAGAGCTTAGCCTCCAGTTTGGCTATATGGTTGCATCTCTCACATGTGTTGGAATTTGTTGGGAGGAGGAGAGGGTTGTCTGTGTACATGAGGCAGTTGTAACATTGCCTCAAGATTCCCAGATTCACCTGCTGGACCGGAGAGGAGATTGACAACTGACCTTTGGACATGCTAGAATAGTATTGGGAATTCCTTTATAATTGAAAAAAGGGCCAATGGTGAACAAGGTACTCAAGGGAGTTTGTGAGGGTGTAGTGCTTTTAATTTTTTAGAGCTGACTTATATAATTGCTTTAGTGAGCAAGTGCCAGGTAACTTGAATGCAATGTGTTACAGGTAACTTAAATGCAAAAACGACAAACAGTAACTTTCTTACAAGTGAAACAAGGAAATAAGTACAGTAAGCAATGCAGATATCACTAGGGATCCACAGAAGTGTTAAAAGGCCACATTTTAGGTGGAATTAGCATTTCAGGGAAATAAACAAACAACAAGCATGCAAATAAAGCTAGATTCAGCAGGCCTGGATCTAGTCTATGCTACAGCAAACAAGGTGTACCAATTTCAGTAAGAAACAGTTAGAATATGCAGGCACTATAAGCCTTTAACCAGAAATTCCCTGCTCAGAAGGGCAGAGTCCAGCCTCTCCTCCCACAAGAGTGCAGACCGCAATCCTTCTTAACGTAAAATAACTGGCCTGAAGCCCAAGTGCTTAAACCAGAACTAATACACTTTTAGAATAACAGACACTGAGCTCTCAATCAGCAGTTCCTAACTTAGAAGGATGTAAGCTACCTGTTAGGGGGGGTGTGGGGGGCACAGCCCCCCACAAGGGTGGATGTGGGGGGCGAAGCCCCCCACTTCATTTCATATCATATTGTTAACTTTTGATGTAATATTGATTAGTAACAGAAAAGTAACTGGGGGGCTTCGCCCCCCCCAACTATATATTCTAACTCCAGGGTCGCACTGCAGTGGGGAAGGGGACATATTCCATTTTCTTGCTAATAATACTTGTCGGGCAAATGAAGTGTCAGGCAAATGAAGTGTCAGGCAAATGAAATTTCAGTCATTTGGTCTCAGGCAAATGAGTGTCAGGCAAATGAAAGTTAGGTCAAAAGAAGTAGACCCATATATATATATATATATATATATATATATATATATATATATATATATATATATATATATATATAGGTTTATAGGTGTGTCCTAGGCTAATGGCCCTGGAGCCTTTACAAGCCTAACCCATAGGATTACCTTGGTATCATTCCACCAGACCTTAGATCCCAGTGCCTCTGTCAAGTAGAGCCACTGGAGTGATGCCCAGGGTCAATTTTCTATTTCCCATCCACTCATCAAGATTTCTCTTGAAGAGGGCCAAATTAGTCAGATCCATCAACAACTTCATTATGTAAGGTGGATTGCTTAAGGGAGATGAAACATTAGTTACCTTTCTTGTTGTATCTAGTACCTAGAGTCTCATTATTCAGAACTGGTAGGCCTTATGAAGGAGTGGTCAGACTAGGACCTTAAGAGAGGATTTCAAGTTTCTGAGAGAGCAGGCAACTACTTCCTTTTAGAACATGAGTTTTTTTTTACCCCAGAGATATTTTACAAGTTTTTACAGATTAAACATCTAGTACAAAATTAAAGTGGGGACTGGTATAACAAATGTAACCTACTAAAGACATTAGCTCAATACCTAAATGGATGAAACCATTACATAAATATGTGGTAGGACAAGGTAGTGCTCTTGTGTAGACCATGTAGTATTTCACTGTATTTTTGGAGATGTTGTGACAAGGAAATAAGCTATGATTTTCATGTATGTGATAAATATGAGGTTCTAGAGTCTTTTCAGAAAACTCACGGCTCAGTCCAGTGAAAGTTTTTTCTAGTGAAAGCTGAAGCATCAGTTTTACTGTCACTCTAAAGTGGGCAACACAAATGCTCCCAGCTGTTTCTGCCTTGTGAAGGTGGCACAAAAAAAAGCTTATCAGAAACTGGGAGTCCAAATTTTGAATGAGTTGGAAGGTGAGCCATTACTAGTTAAAGTAGAAAATTTGTGATACCAAACTTAAATTGTCTTGTGAAAATGATTATTTGTCAATTACATGTACCCAAGTTAGTGCTTAGGAGATAAAGAGAGAGAGAGAGAGAGAGAGAGGAAAATACCCAAGACAGTGCCTAAGAGAGACAGAGAGAGACAAATACTTTTGATTTTTAATTGCAATGGGGTAGGGTGGTATACTCTGTGAATGGGAATCAGGCATATCACTTACATTGCAGGAATGGGAAATGCAGACACTTAAAACAGTAAACAAACTAAATAAATACAGATATTTTTTCACATTGTGGCCATAAAGGGGAATGAACTCAGGGGCAACACAATGTTGGCATAAATATATGCTAACTATACTCAGGAAGATAGAAGGAGGTAACAACCTATCATTGCACAGTCTTAGACCAGACCCTCTAAATCTGGCTATTAGGCAAGTAGCAGTCATACATTTGCATTCACTTGAAGGAAGTTAACACATAAAAGAGTTTCACTCTTGGTTTTTCTTTTATTTTTAAAGTGGGTGATCTCTACTTTAATCATAGGAACTATCAGTAAGCACTGGTTAAGCTTTTAAATTATTAAACAGATGTCCAAAAAATGAAAAATTGGATGTTTAGTCAGATGTGATTTATTCAGCTGATTACTTGTGAATACATCCTGTTTTATTTATCCTTTGTTGACTAAGTTAGTCACACTAGGCTACTAGCTGCTTTTCAGGGGAGACCCAATGTGATATTTATACCACTAGGGGAAATTTGGTCAGGGCATCAGGGAAATTCCCCTACTCTTTGTAGTAGGGAGAAGAGTTTGTGTTCACACAGCTGACTTCCTGTTCCTGTTCCAGGTGTGGAAGTGGCTCAGGGGAACTCAGCGGAACAGGGAGAAAACATGGCTGATTCAGGTTTTTCTGAAACTGAAATAAATGTTTTTGAAAATGCAGTCAAAATGGTAGGATCACTACCAGAAATGTACTCAAATGATGGGGGAGCAGAGAAAATGTTGTTTTCAAATGGAGAAGAGGTTGAAGAGGAAACAGGTGAATGCAGAGATAGAAGTGGATTTGTAGCAAAATATCCAGAAAAATCTGTTTGAATCAACAGAAACAGTGGAAAATGCATTGTTGCAACCCTCCAGTCAGGAAGGTTACATAATGTTTATCTGGAGGAGATGGTAAACCAAAGTGAGCCAGAAAGTGGAGCTGCAGTTGCTGGAGTGTAATTCTGGAGAAAATAGACAAAAAAATGAGCTAGAGAAAGTTCCAGAGAAAAAGACTTATGCTGAAACAGTGGGAAAATGGCCAATGAAGAGAGGGAATAAAGGAAACAAAGAAGAAATATGTTGTTTGAGTGAGCAGTAAAAAAGGAAGAAGTTTATAGTACCACTGGGTGTTACAGTTGAAGAGGTAAGAGCTTTCATTTTAATTAACAAAGAGACATTTTGTGATTTGATATTTGAAACTGGGAAGGCTATGGACATTTTTTGTGGGTTTATGAAAAAAGAAAATAGACTTTCCATGGTCAGAATATGTTATACAACCCTTTTTAGACAAACAAAAAAGGGAGTTTTTATTTAGCACTGAAGTGTAAGCAAAAGAACTGAAATAACATATGTTGATAATATGTAAATAAATGATGGACACTACTAAAATATATGATGAAGGAGGACCATGGCCTGGGGGATGGGAATGTAGAGTAATTTTAAAAATTGAAAATGACAATGTGATACATATACCTAGTATTATTAATGTGCATGGTAACAGATGATATGTGAAATACAGAGGACAACCTAAAATGTGTTATTTTTTGTGGAAAGAATGATCATTTAATTAACGACTGTGACAAAAAATATGTTATTCATGTGGTCAGACAGGCAATAATGCAAATAAATGTGAATTAAAGTGTAAAAATATGTGACAATGCAGGACATTCAAGAAAATGAAAATAAAAAAGAACTATAAATGAAGTTATACAAGAAAAAGAGATAGAAGAGGATGTTGTACAGAAAGTTACAAAACAAATAAAAAATGTAGCACTTGCCTTTAAAATGTAAGAGAAAGTGAAAGAAAAAGAAAAAAGAAATAGATGAGACAAGTGAAGAAGAGTTACAGTGGTATATGGTAGAAGGCAAGAAACATTCTATAGGAAAAACGGGGAAAGAAAAAGAACGTTTAAAATATGGTAAGGGAAAAAAGATAAGGGATAAAAACATCTTTAATATAACTGTTCAATAAAGCTGACAATTGTAGCTTTAAATTGGAACAATATGAAAATTATGAAGAGGAGAATTAATATTATGTATTGGTGTGCAGCTGTAGATGCTCAAATAATAGTGTTAGAAGACATTAAACTGTCAATGGAAGAAGAAAGGGTTCAAACAGAAAGGCTTTGGAATAGTACTGTTATTTGGATTATAGGTAAAGAAACCAGTTTAGGTATATATATATTGGGTAAAGATATTAGATATAACAATAATAGAACTAGGGAGAATACTTGTAGTTGATCTGAGATGGAAAAGGTATGCTTATAGGGTTATAAACTTATATGCATATGTGACAAAAGAGAGAGAAACAATGTTTAAAAGTATACTTAATTATGTTTGTGTGACTGTGGATATAATAATCACAAGTGACTTTAATTGTAACCCAAGGAATAAAAAGAAGGACTGAGATGTTAAAATAGTTACAGAAATTATGAGGAGTGGACAATTAAAGATATGGGGGATAAACATTGGACATATAAAAGGAATGAAATTAAGACAGAATCTGATTACTTTTTAATATCAGAAAATTTAAAAATGACTAAAAAGGAATAAAATATACTGGACTTTATGATGTGGCTATTTGGATAAAAATTTATGAAAAGGAGGAATATATTAAAATAGGAAAAGGAATAAAAAGAATGAATGAAAAATAACTGGATATATGAGAAGGAAAAAAGCTTATAGAATTATTGAAACAACATATTAGAATGAGACCTTTCTATGAAAATTGGACTATTTGTGGATACAATTTAAAAAGAAATATAAGAAGGTATTTTTAGAATGTGTAGAAGAGAAAAAGAAAAAAAGGAGTAAAGAATTGTTTTAAAGGTTTAGTAGAAAAGGATAGAATATTATATGAAAAAGAAAGAGAAATATACAAAAGAAATCAAGAAAATTTAAAAGCTTGTTATATAAGTAAAAATATTGTTTACAAGGGAAAAAAGAGGAAGTAGCACCATATTTATGTAAAATAATGAAAGATAAAAAAAGAATAAGAGAATTAAAAAATGAAGAAGAGAAACAAGTTAAGAAGCAAGAAGGAATATATGAAATAAATAAGAGCTATTATGGCCAAAGAGAAGTGTGCATATAACACATTTTTGATAGTGAGTGATTTAGTAAAGAAGACAATATTTAGAGAAAAATAAATGTAAAAGAGTTCAGTGAGATTATGGAAGACATTAACATAAATTCAGCCACAGGATAAGATGGAATAGAATATAATATGTATAAAGAAATGGAAGACTGGCAAAAAGTGATATTTGTGCAAGTGATGAAAAAACAGGGATTAAATACAAGGAAATTTGTACAGGGGTTTTAAAATTCATGTATAAGAAAGGCAATAAAGATGAGATAAAACATTGGAGACCAATAATGTTAAATAACATGGACTATAAGATTTTTATGAGAATAATAGCTAAAAGCATAGAATGTAAAATGGAAAGGTTATATGATCAAAATGTGTATGGAAGAAAGAGAAAGGGAAGTCAGGATTTATTGTGGTTAATAAGAGAAGTAAGTGATGACATTATTAATAAAAAAGAAGAAGTAAGGGTTATGTTAGGTGATGTAAGTTAGGCGTATGATAATGACTAATATGAATCATTATAGAGTATTTTGCAGGAATATAACATAAGTGACAAAGTATTACAAATTATTAAATCAAGATATGAAAAAAATTATGTGAAATTAAACATAAAGGGTTGGACTGGGGAAGACGTGAAAAAGAGTGTGGAATAAAACATGGATGCCCAGCTAGCAGTGTGATATTTTTATTAGTCATGAATTTAGTAGTCATGGAAATAAATACAATGGCAAGTAATGAAGAGTATAAAATGATGAAGGAGGTACAAATACTGATAATGCATACTTATGCAGATAATATTGTAATAATTGCTAATAATAAATCATGGATTGAAGAAATAAATGAAAAATTAGCTATTGTATTAAAGAAAATTGGTTTAAGTATTTATAAACAGAAAAGCAAAGGTTTTGATTATGAAGGGATAATAGCAGGTGTAGAATATAATGAAAAGTGTAATAATGTATTGGGGATAATATTTGGTAAAAGTGAATATAAGCATGAACAATGGGATGTGATTATTAAATGAATTAAAGAAATTATTGCTTTCTGGAAAACATATAGATTTTCATTTAGAAAGAAAACACGTTTGATAAATACTATAATAACGGTGGTGCAGCGGTTAGTATTGTCGCCTCACAGCAAGAGGTTCTCCGATTTGATTCTCGGCTGGGGTGCCTTCTGTGCGGAGTCTGCATGTCCTCCCTGTGGTCGCGTGGGTTTCCAGTTTCCTCCCACATCCCAAAGACATGCAGTAGGTGGATTGGACACTCTAAATTGGCCCTAGGTGTGAGTGTGTGCGTGTGTGTGCCTTCTGTGGAAGGTTGGGTGCCGGGCTGGCAACTTGACACCATAAAACTCCACTGCCAATCATGAGCAGACAGATGATCCACTGTGGCGACCCCTAACCGGGAAAAGCCAAAAGAAGAAGAAGATTAGGTAAAATAGCCTATGTTGCAAACATTTATATGATGTCAGTGAGGTATAAAAAAGAAATTATGATGACAATATTTTCATTCATTTGGGGGTTGAGACTGAACCCTGTAAAGAGAAAAATGTTATATATGAAAGAAGAGCGGGGGGCAGGGATTGATAAACCCTTGGGAGGGTGGCCAAATGGTTAAGGTGTTTGCCTTACAAACTGAAGGTGCGGGGTTTGAGTCTCACAAGGGATAATTGGCTAGGCTTAAAATGGCTCACAAGGGCAGTTAGCCTAGTACTAACCTATGAACCTATGAACCTATACATGCATCCTCTTTAAATATGTATAAAGTAGTAAAAGGAGTTATGAAAGATAATAAGAATTTGGTAGAGACAATAAAGTTTGGTAAATACAGGCAAACTTGGGAAGGTATAGAAATGAAGAAAATAAGTAAAAGTGTCATTGATGAAGAAATGAAAGAACTTCATGGTAAAATTGTGTTATGGAAACAAAAAAGAATGTAATAGAAAATAATAGAAAGGAATGGTATGTTAATATTACGAAATCTTTTTAGTTTGTTGATCCGTGGAAAGAGTTAGAAACAGGTAAGAAAAAAGCAATCATGATGAGATATATAAATTATAAAAGAATTAAAGAATGTAATGATTTTTGTGGAGGTTGTCCATAGGTAAATTACCAGTAAAAGTAAACATGGCATACTAAAGTAAACAAGAAAGAATATGTAATAAGTGTAAAGAGTTTGAAACTACAGAACATATATTTTTAAAACGTGAAAGAATTCAAGAGTTGTGGAAAGAAGTATGTAGACATGATGTGGTTGAAGATTATTTGAAATTTGAAATGTTAAATATGAACATGATAGAAAATGGTTATTATGGAACAAGATCTCAAGAAAAGGCAAAGGAAAGGGACAGAGTTATATTTTATGTAACATGGACAATTTGGAATAAGAAACTTAATGAGATCAAATACAATGGAAAATGGACAATATCAAAAATATTGGAAAAATATGGTTTTGCTTGTGGGTAAAAGGGACGGGGAGCACTTAAAAAGAAGTTGATGTACTGAGTGATGTTATTTATGTAAATAATGTAAATGTAAATAATATGAAATGTATGAATGTTTAAAATAAAAAAAGCTACACTTATTGATAGGTGCTATGGGATCCTTTACATCCATCATAGCTACCACCAACTCAAGCTAAGGGGACTTTAGTTTAACAGCTCATTTGAAGTATAAGACACTTAGGAGTGCGGTCCCCCCTTTATACTGCACTGCTGTGTCAGCAGTTGAGCTGCCTGGTGTGGGAATAGAATCCAAAGCCTTCTACACGAAAGAAAGTGGACTACCTGTTGTGCTGCTGACACTTGTTATACATTTTCTGATTATAGCACAATGTAATGGATATAATGCTAAAGCTTAATTTTAATGTTTGAAAAAATATGCTATAACATTAGAGTTGGTAGTATATGGCAGTAGTGTAGATCCCATAAAGTGAGAAAGTTATTATAGATTAAACAGATGTTAGTTTTAAAATTAGCTATTTTGGGTCGTATCATTATTGTTAGCATCTTGATTTATTGCCAGAAATATTAACTTGCTAACTGCAAGTAAGACATTCAGATTAGATAAATTGCCTACATCTAGCTAGGGAAAATAAAAATAATGTTATCTGCTGTTTTGTACAGTATTTTCCAGTTAAACATACTGCAATCTGAACATTTGGTGGAGTATATTTAAATGTAAAGTATTTTTGTGACCTGTGTGTGTGTGTGTGTGTGTGTGTGTGTGTGTGTGTGTGTGTGTGTGTGTGTGTGTGTGTGTGTGTGTGTGTGTGTGTGTGTGTGTTTGTGTGTGTGTGTGTCATATACATGGATATATAAAGCAGGATGGAAACATAATTAGCAAAGACCAGAAGTGTAGCTGGGTCTACCAGTGCCCTGTGTTGGTACCACATACCAGCACCCACCCCATCAGCCCTTCAAGTGAAAAAAAATGCACTTCCCTGTATTAGAGATCGTCTTATTACAGTTAGATCCATGCCCCCCAGCTCTTCCATTTAAGAGCAAAAAAAAAAAAAAAAGACTTCCGTTCCTTCAACTAGCACACCAGCCAGGTGGCCAGATGCATAACATATTACTTCCCCTCCTGTCGCAGCCATTCAGGTCCTGTTTCTGTGCCCTTCTTCCAATCTTCATTCCACTCCACACATATAAGTACATCTACAGTGCTCATGTATTACTTTAAAGAAAAAAAAGTTTTCTTTTGGACTGTAGGAAACTGCTTGCTACAAATTTAGCAGATAGTTGCTACAGTTTATACTCTGTCTGCACAGAGAGCTATGGTGGTCATGTCTTAGTTAAAAAAAACTTTTTCTATTAAACTGTAGACAATTCATCTAATCTGAATGTCTTACTTGCAGTTAGCAAGTTAATATTTCATGTAGTAAATCAAGAAATAACCAATAATGATATCACCCTAAGTAGCTAATATTAAAACTAGCATCTGTTTAATCTATAATAACTTTCTCACTTTATGGGATCTACACAACTCCCATATCCGACCCACTCTAATGTTATAGCATATTTTTCAAACATTAAAATTAAGCTTTAGCATTATGTCCATTAAATTGGGCTATAATCAGAAGATGCATAACAAGTGTCAGCAGCACAACAGGTAGCATACTGCTATGCTTCTGGTGAAGACTAAGACAAGGTGAAGCTATAGTAAGAGTAACATTTTAAAATTCTCCACTTGCAAGGAAGAGAGATGGCACATTGCTGGAGCAACCAATTCTTTTGATGGAAAAGAAGAGAAGTGTTTCATCAATATATTTTTCTTAGAACTGAGGAATATACGATTTTACTGCAGAACAGGCAAGTTCTAGTTTCTGTGGAAACTTTTGAATGTAAATCTGTCTGAGGTATGACTCTGGAAGCACTGGTAATTGTGTTGTACTCTGCTACTTGCGAGTCTCCTTTGAAAAGGACCTTTGTTTGGCGGTAAGTAGAAACCTGGCCACCACTATAGCTATATGATTAATCTTGCTGCTTTCTAAAGAACTGTTAAAAGACTGCATTTTTTATTGAGTTCTACTACAGGAATTGTATTTTCTGTTATAAATAAATTATTTTATGAAGAAATGAAATAAGCCCACAGCTTGTACAGTAGTTAGAAGGACATTAAAAAAAACTGCAGTCTTGTAATTGCATAATTTAGACAACACAGTTCTGATCCTAATCCCCATCCCTAGCCAAGGAGCATAGTCAGCCTTAGGCATATTACCACCATGTGGGTTTGTCTGAAGAAGTCCAGATACTATCCGGACGAAAAGCGCTTTACTTTATGGGTTTTTACCTTATGGTTTTTTACTTGTTTTACTTGAGCCGTGTCTTATTTGAAAATAAATCCAGTGGAATACCTTCTGTTTGGTTGCGAATCAGTGCTTGTTCGGCCTTAGGCATAGCCCAACTAGGCGGCCACTGCTGTAGCAGGGGTGCTTTTCCAGTATTTATTTGGTGTAGTTAGATCAAGATGGGTGTGCCGGTTGGTGTGGGGGGCGCCATGGAGCCCTTTTGCCTTGGGCACCAGTTGACCTAAGGCCGCTCCGGCCAAGGAGCTTCAAGATGTGACTCTCTCTCTGTATATATATATATATATATATATATATATATATATATATATATATATATATATATATATATATATATATGTATATGGGTCTACTTTCTTTGATCGAAATACCACTATTTCGAACAAAGGAAGTACGACCTTACTTTCACGAACGTGCACTTCAACAAAAGTGCACTTTTGCAAATTCAGGTTCAGCAAACTGTTAATTAAAATAAATAAATGACACTTTAAACTCTGTTTTCAGGGGGACAAGCCACCCTGCACTCCCCATGTGCGTGGCTATGCCCCCACACCCCCACTGCATTAAATATACTAACTCCGAGATCACACTACAGTGGGGAAACAGGTATATTCCTTATCCCCACTGTAGTGCTCTGTTTTATTTAGATTGCCGGTTCGCTGAACTGGAATTTGCAAAAGTGCACTTTCATTGAAGTGCACTTTCTCGAAAGTAAGGTCGTACTTTCTTTGTTCTAAATAATGGTATTTCGATCAATGAAAGTAGACCTTTATATGTGTGTGTATGTGTGTGTGTGTGTGTGTGTGTGTGTGTGTGTGTGTGTGTGTGTGTGTGTGTGTATGTGCGTATATACAGATAGACAGATAGATATGGGTGCCATGCACTTTGCTGAATATTTTATTCATCAACAAAGTGTAGTCTGTGCACTTTAAGTTGAACATCTACATTGTCAGATTGTTGAGTATGGTGGTTCAAGAGGGTAAGCATATGTGCAGATAATTGGGGATTTTCAAGTTAAGGCTAGGATTAGGGTTAGAGTAAGGATTATGCCAGGCGATAGGCTTAGTTGTTTGTGCGTGTGTGAGATGTCTTGTTGTATTTTAGTGAGTTTTTGGTGACACCCATGTCCCTCATGGATAGGGGTAGTCAGTGTTTATGATAGACACGCTCTGCGAATTACATCCATCTAACCAAAGACAATTGAGGCAACTCAGGATTAACATGGCTAGGCTTGTAAGGCCTCTAGGGCCGTTAGTCTAATAACCTGCTATGAACCTATGAACCTAGGGTTAGAGTTTGTGTCAAATTAGGTGATAGCTTGTGTGTTGTATGCATGTTTAAGGTGTTGTATATGTTTTGTGTTTGTGTGTCTTTACCTGTCTTGTTCATTGATACTCTTAGAAAAGAGTTTTTATAATATATCAGGCTGGGATTAGGAGCAAGGTAGGGTAATGAGTATGGAGAGACATGGGGAAGAAGCACGTTGGTGAGTGGTAACACACACACACACACATATATACACATATATATATATATATATATATATATATATATATATTTATATAGATATACATACATATATATATATATATATATATATATATATATATATATATATATATATAGGTTCATAGGTTTATACTAGGCTATCTGCCCTAAGGCATTTATAAGCCTAGCCCAAATTTTGTGGCGTACGCCACCCCTTATATGAAAAAATACTGTGCCCATTAGTTTGTTGTGCCTCTGTCCAGCAGTGACACAGAGATGATTCCCGGGATAAACCTACGATCTCCCATCCACAGGTCAAGATTTCTCTTGAAAAGAGCCAGCGAGGTGCTCTGCCTCACATGGATCGGGATTTTATTCCACAGCATAGGGAGTCTCTGAGTGATAAATCTATCCCTCCATCACATCCTATTTATATCCGTGCTAAGGTTTAAGTCGCTTGCTCTAGTGGTTTTGGTGGATTTGGATTTTTTGAGGTGGAGCATGCCCATTAATTCTGGGTTGGACATGGCCTTGTATGTCAGGCACATGTCACCTCTGAGCAGACGGTATGCAACTGAATAGAGCTGGAGTTTCTTCAATCTGGCAGCATATGACAGATTTTGGAGTCCCTTTATCCTTTTGGTGAGGAACTTTTGGGGTCTCTCCAATTGCTGCAGATGTCGGGTGAGATACATCCCGAATGGGGCATTGTACTCAATCATTGGTCTGATAAGTGAAGAGTACAGGGGAACAATGACCTCACTAGATCTGGATGTGAATCCCTTCATGATCAGGTGGGCAATGTAGAAGGTCTTTCTAACCACTTTAGCAACGTGAGTGTCAAAAGAAAGGCCACTGTCAACCTGGGTCCCCAGGTCCCTGATAACCTCTTCTGTGCTTAGTGGATTGCCACCTATATGGTAGCTTGGGGTTACCTTGTTTTTCCCGAAGGGTATGACTATACATTTTTGGCGTTTAACTTCAGGCCATGGCTCTGGCACCAGCTATCTGTTTCCGTGAGTCCCTTCTGAAGGATATCCGTGTCCGATGCACTTTCCACTATGGCACCCAGTTTGCAGTCGTCTGCAAACTTTGTCAGCCAAAGTCCTCCCATGTTGGCCTGTACTTCTGAGAAGTAGATGCCGAACAATAGGAGGCCAAGGGCCGAGCCCTGTGGGACACCACTTGTGACCGGCTTGGAGTCTGACATAGCGCCAGCAACTCTAAACCTGTGGGTTCTGTCCTTAAGCCAGTTTGCAACCCATCTTGTGACATATGGGTTTACATTTAAGCTGGTAAGTTTTTCTACAATACCCGAGTGGGGTATTGTGTCGAAGGCCTTTGCAAGGTCAAGGTAGGCTGTATGGACTGCCTTTCCCTCATCAATGGCCTTGGTGACTGTTTCGAAGAAGTCGACCAAGTTCAAAAGGCATGATCTGCCCTTGACGAAGCCAAACTGGGTCGGGTCCAATGTCTGCAAGTCCCTATATCTTTGTTTATGAGCTCCATTATGATCCTCTCCATAGCTTTGCAGACTAGACTTGTTAAGCTTATGGGGTGGTAATTACCAGGGTCCGTAGAGGCACCGCCTTTGTGGAGTGGGACCACAGTTGCCGTACGCCACTCCTTGGGCACGTATCCTGTGGTAAGGCTGAGATTAAACAGCTGCCTTATGTGCGGGTTTAATTCCTCATTTAGCTCGTGTAGCACACAGCCGGGGACACCATCCGGTCCCATTGATGCTGTGTTTTTAGCTTTACAGAGAGAAGCTTTCACCTGCGCATTTGAGATGTCTGGGAGGCTACACTCTGCTGGGATAGTTATCTCTCCTTTAGGGGAGAGGGGTGAAGTTTGCACTGAACCTGTCTGCCAGTATGTTGGCAATGTCTGTGGGTTCAGTGATTTTGTATCATTTTGGACTAATTCTGAGCATATCTGGGAGTTTCCACCCAGGTTCCTAACATAGCTGAAAAAGGCCTTATGATTGTCCTTTGAATCCATGGCAATTTTTCTCTCAAAATTGGCCTTAGTTGATTTTATGAGTGCTCGTATTTTTTTACTAATAATGATCAGGGGTGACTTCCCTTTTATGGATTTTGTTCTATCATGTAATAGCTTTCTCCTCTTATTGTAAAGTTTGTTAATGGCTGGGGTCCACCAGACTGGACGTTTGCCCTTCGTGGAGTCTTGGTTTTATTTGGGATTGCCTGATCCATGCAGTCCTGGAGGTGTTCAGAGAAGTCATTTGTAAGGGCTTCCGCAGCTTTGGTTGTAGTTTCCACTGGCTCAGGGGCCTTGAAGGATACCACACCAGTCTTGAGTAGTGTGAAGTTTGCTTTAGAGAAGTTCTTCACTGTGGTCTTTTTTGTTTGGGGTGGGGGCGGGATGTGGATTCCCAGTGAGATTAGTTTATGATCAGATCTCACCAATGAGGGATATACTTCCGGTGTGGAGCATTTTGTCCCCATGTTTGTGATAATGAGATCTAGTATATTTTCTCCTCTCATGGGAACAGTGACTAGCTGTTCCATGACATTTGAATTTATGAACTCCAGGAACCGTTGGACTAGAAAGTTAGGGCTTGAGTAATGTTCCCAGTCTATATTCGGGTAGTTGAAGTCACCCAATATGATGGTGTTTGGAGATACATTTATACCCTCCAGTGTCTTCAGGAAAGCTGTGTGGGGTTCCTGAGTTTGAGAGGGTGGCCTGTAGCATGCTACAATTTGTAGAGCAGTTTTGCCTATGGTTAGTTGCACCTGGATGGTTTCCAAAGCTTAGAGCGTTGCCACCAATCTGGGGGTGTGAGTATCCTTTATGAATATGGATACACCCCCTCCTTTTGTGGTGTGGTCTGGGTTTAGGGCCGGAACGCATGATATGAGGTAAAACCTAATAGTGCCGGGGTGCTCTCAGGAGCCTTGAACCAGGTTTCAGTTACAGGACAGACATCGATGTTCTCCATACTGAGAAGGGCCTCAAGTGCGTGCATTTTGAGATTTAGACTTCTGGCATTGAGCAGCATTACCCTCAGTTTCTTCCCATTTTTGTTTTCTAGGGTGGTAGGTTTAGAATTTGAGCCTTGCCTAAAAAAGGCACTATGGTGGTGGCAAGAGCCTTAGCCAATATCCGGAATCCCAGGGGTGACAGGTGCAAGCCGTCCCTTGCGAAGCAGCGTGGCTTGTCAAGCATGTCATCCCAGGCAGACAGACACTGGATCCCCTTTGAATGACACCAGACATTAAGCCAATTGTTAAAGCTGATCATCTTGTCTCTATATTGTGGCATCATTCTTGGTGAAGGAAGGATACTGCTCAGGGTCAGGGTCATACCTGCCTGGGCTACATAATCAGAGAGCTCCTCTATGTCTCTTTTCATGTAGTCCAGGGAGGTACGTCTCAGGTCGTTCACACCAGCATGGACAATGACTGTGTCATATTTGTACTTGTGGAGTGACCAGAGTGCTTGTGTTATGTGGCGGATTCTAGCCCAATAGGCAGCTTACTGTGACCCTCTCCTTGTTCAGCCTGGTGAGTGGGATGTCAGTGTGTCTGACTATGGAGTCACCTATGACAAGTATGTTTGGTGTTGTATTTGGCCTTAAGGGCTGTGACTGCTTTGCACACTGCTTTTGTGGTTTATGTGTTGCTTGTGGGGTGTCTTGAGGTAGCAGTTGTTTGGGTGTCTGCTTTGGAGGCCTCTGCTGTTTAGGTAAATGTTTACTCAGAGCCTCTGAGTATGTCTTTGTGTGTTTATGTGTTTGATTCAGTGGTGTGGTTGCATTATGTGAGGCTGGTTTTGTGGTGTGTGTAGTTGCCTTCTCCTCCTGTCTGGTCTTGCCAGTCCTGAGTTGAGAGAGCTCAGCCTCCAGTTTGGCTAAATAGCTGCATCTCTCGCAAGTATTTGTGTTATGTGGGAGGAGGAGAGGGTTGTCTGTGTACATGAGGCAGTTATAACATTGCCTCAAGATTCCCAGATTCACCAGCTGGACCGGAGAGGAGATTGACAACTGACCTTTGGACATGCTAGAATAATATTGGGAATTCCTTAATAATTGAAAACAAGGGCCAGTGGGGAGTGAGGGTGTAGTGCTTTTAATTTTTAGTGCTGACTTATATAATTGCTTTAGTGAGCAAGTGCCAGGTAACTTGAGTGCAATGTGTTACAAGTAACTAAATGCAAAACCGACAAACAGTAACTTTCTTTCAAGTGAAACAAGGAACTACTACAGTAAGCAATGCAGATATCACTAGTGATCCACAGAAGCGCTGAGAAGCCGCATATTAGGTGGAATTAGCTTCCAGGGAAATAACAAGCAAACAAACAACAAGCATATAAACAAAGCTAGATTCAGCAGGCCTGGATCTATTCTATGCTAGAGCAAACAAGGTGTACCAATTTCAGTAAGATACAGTTCAAATATTCAGGCACTATAAACCTTTAACCAGAAATTCCCAGCTCAGAAGGGCAGAGTCCAGCCTCTTCTCCCACAAGAGTGCAGGCCACGAACCTTCTTAATGTAAAATAACTGGCCTGAAGCCCAAGTGCCTAAACCAGAACTAATACCCTTGGACAGTGGGCTCTCAATCAGCAGTTCCCAACTTAGAAGGATGAAAGCTACCTGTCCTGCCACCACAGTGCTTGCCACAAACCTTCCTAATGTAAAACAACTGGTCTGAAGCCCAAGTGCTTAATCCAAAAGACTTAGAATGATAGCTACACTTTAATCAAGTTACAACCAAGCAGTAATAAATACAATTGAATACTTTAGAGAATGTCTGGATTAGTGCTCAAGTTACACAAACAAAGCTAGATCCAGCAGGCCCGAATCCAGTCTATGCCACAGCAAACAAGGCACCAACCCGGTAAGAAGCAGTTCAGATATGCATGCACTATAAGCCTTTAACCAGAAATTCCCAGCTCAGAAGGGCAGAGTCCAGCCTCTCCTCTCACAAGAGTGCAAACCACGAACCCTCTTAATGTAAAATAACTAGCCTGAAAGCCCAAGTGCTTAAACCAGAATTAATACACTTTTAGAATAACAGACACTGAGCCCTCAATCAGCAGTTCCCAACCTAGAAGGATGTAAGCTACCTGTTCTGCCACAACAGTGCAGACCACAAACCCTCTCAGTGCAAAACAACTGGTCCGAAGCCCAAGTGTTTAAACCAAAAGGCTTAGAATGAGTTACACCAAGCAGTAATAAATACAATTGAGTATTTTTAAGATGATGCAAAAGTAAAATGAAGAAGGTAGAAACACAAGTACAGTAAAAGCAGATAAGATTTTTTTTTTTTTTTTTTTTTTATCTGAACAAGTGCTAAGATCAAAGAACCAGATCTGAGTGCTGAAACTAGAAAAATGGCTAGTTATAAGAAAAAAAAAAAACAAGCTAGAAGGCTTCCCTCAAACACAGAAGGGCTTGGGGGCTCAGAAGCCTACAAATAGTCTATACCACTTAACAGGAAAGGCAGGAAATAAGCTTAATTTTTTTTTGTCTGTTTCCCAGATGCTCTCTTTGTACACAGTAGGAGTGCCTGAAATCAGAATATGATCTCACTGCACTCAGTTGAGTAAGCAAATGAGATGGGCCCAGAGGCAGGCTGAGGGGCGGGCAGTTTCAAGGCCACTAAGATTAACACCAAAACAAAAACAGAGAGGGTGGGAATAACTGAAGAGCAGAATAACTGCCACTTGAGTTAAATATTCCTTCAACACAGTTTAAATCAAATTAAATACTGTATTTTTTTTTAAAAAAGTGCAGATAAAGGTACTTAAATTCTCTTATACGTCCAGTTGAATATAACCAAGTTCTTAGCTGGCCAAAGCTGAGGTTTTTAAGCAATAAAAATTTCACAATGCACCACTTAAAAGGCAAGGACAGGAAATCAAAGAATGTGGCTACCCCCACACCTGTAATTACTAGCAAATAACACACTAGCTTCAGTTCAAGTTACTAAAGAGCAGAATAGCTGCCACTTTGAGTTAAATATTCCTTCAACACAGTTTAAATCAAATTAAATACTGTATTTTTTTTTAAAAAAGTGCAGATAAAGGTACTTAAATTCTCTTATACGTCCAGTTGAATATAACCAAGTTCTTAGCTGGCCAAAGCTGAGGCTTTTAAGCAATACAAATTTCACAATGCACCACTTAAAAATGCAAGTACAGGAAATCAAAGAATGTGGCTACCCCCACACCTGTAATTACTAGCAAATAACACACTAGCTTCAGTTCAAGTTACTAAAGAGCAGAATAACTGCCACTTGAGTTAAATATTCCTTCAACACAGTTTAAATCAAATTAAATACTGTATTTTTTTTTTTAAAAAGTGCAGATAAAGGTACTTAAATTCTCTTATACGTCCAGTTGAATATAACCAAGTTCTTAGCTGGCCAAAGCTGAGGTTTTTAAGCAATAAAAATTTCACAATGCACCACTTAAAAAGGCAAGGACAGGAAATCAAAGAATGTGGCTACCCCCACACCTGTAATTACTAGCAAATAACACACTAGCTTCAGTTCAAGTTACTAAAGAGCAGAATAACTGCCACTTGAGTTAAATATTCCTTCAACATAAAGCCATAACATTTTGTTGAATGCCCCCCCCCCTAATCAAAACAAAATTATAGAAAGTTGCAGGGGGCATGGTTACACATATTTCTGTAACTGAAAATTAGAAATCTATAGAAATGTATAAAGAAGTGTTACCTGGTCACCATAGTCACTGCCCAGTCTCAATCAACATCTGTGATTTCCTTGTGTTACAGGGATACCACTTGTCCTTCTTTACACAGGACAGTCCCTGTTTGAATAGTTGTGCTCAGTTGGGAAAAAAAATGAAACATTGAAATGTCTTCAGATATTAAGGAAAAAAACATCTAATATGTTTCATTTAGTAGATGCATAGATTTGAGTATTTTGTTTTTGAAACAACACAATATTATTATGAAACCAAAGATACAATACAAAATGTATAAGAATAAGATTTTATTTTGTCCAAAAAGTGAAGCCCATTCATTTGCACTCATTGTGGGTATGAGTTCCCCTAAAATATCTCATGTTTTTGCAAAATAAATGTCTCTGTTTGTGCATTTGAAAATGTGGCAGCCCTATTGCATTCTTACACTTTCTTATAAATAGAAAACCAGCAGAAAAGAGTCAGAATAAAGAACACTGGTAATATACGCTCACCCTTCTCATAGTTAAACATAGTGTACCATTCCATTCTGTCAGTACATAGTGTACCATTCCATTCTGTCGCATTCTGTCAGCACATAGGGTACCATTCCATTCAGTCAGCACATAGGGTACCATTCCTTTTTGTCAGCACATAGGGTACCATTCCATTCTGTCAGCACATGGGGTACCATTCCATTCCGTCAGCATGTAGTGTACTATTCCATTCTGTCAACACGTAGTGTACCATTCCATTCTGTCAGCTAGGCTCCATGCAGGTTTTATACTTCAGCCTCCTCCCCAGCCTCATTGCATACTCAGTCCTGCATATTTCTTCATTAAGATCTGGCCTACATGCAGTTCACATATCATATTTTCAAAATGAGCATTCTAAACCCTTACATCTCAGTTTGTTGTAACTGCATGTACATTTACATACTTTTTAAACATAAACATTTGCTTTGCACTTTGTCTGATGCAGATAGTACTTTATTTTCCTTCCTCATCATCCAAACTCCATTCATTGTGCGCTTGGTGCCCTGCTCATTTTGGTCATTCTGTATTTAAAGAGTTTCAGTCAGTTGTGCAGTTATTGCTTACAGCTTTAGCTCTTGGCATAGCTTAGTTTTTGTTTGGGCTGACAAACCCATTTGTTCCACACATGATTTTCACACTCATTTATGTCCCTTCCAAGTTTGTCTGTCTTTGTAGTTACACTGCTGCTATTTTGTGCCATCTATCTGGACCAACTATTTTTGCTTATGTACTGCCCCCCCACCCACACTCTCTGCTTTGGCTCCTGCTTACGTGCATTCTCTTTCTGTCTTTCCTGTCTTTGGTATTCTGTCGGTCTTTTTTTTACAGTAACCTGCTTTTTCCTGTGTAATTCTTCTTCTCATCCTGATGTTCCTGAATTGTCTCATCCAGCAGGTTCTGCTGTTGCTCTTTCTAATGCCTCTTGCTTGGATACCTGTCTTCCATCAACATGTTATGATGTTAACATTTCTCATTGCTTCCCTGTTTCCCACTACTTGCTTCCACTGATGTTAATCTAGCAGTGGATGTGAGGCTGTTTCCATCAGATGGGCCACCCTAAAATTTTTATTTTAGAGAGATTTGCTCAATTTCCATGTCTCGAAGTTGTGTAGTATATGTATTGGCATTCTGTAGATTCCATGTGGAATACCTCTCAACTTGCAGGCATTGAAAATAGGAGCAAAGGCACTTGAAAAGTAGGAACATCCAAAATAGGAATGCCAAATACCACCTGTCTCTTCCCGCTTCCATTAGGAATGTAGGAAACTGCTCAGAAACACAGCTAAAACATAGAGTGACAAGACTTATAGAAAAATATAAGCACATTGTACAAAGAGACGGTGTAAAATCTATAGAGTTAATGAACTGTATTGAAAAATTTTACCGCACAAAGTTATTTATTTTTGCTTATGAAAAAGGGAGATGTAAGACTCGTGTCTTCTTTCTTTAAATTGTTGATGCCACTAATATGTTGGTCATGTACTGTGGTTTTCTGTGTACTCGGCAGCTTCTAAAGTCACTTGTGATGAGCGGGATTCAGGAAAATTGTGTGAAGTGGTAAATCAAGCCTGAAAATAGAGACATACCTCCAAAAATTGGCACATCATGTACTAGGCTAAACCATGCCTGAAAATGTTCATAGGTTCATAGGTTGGTACTAGGCTATCAGCCCTAGGGCCTATACAAGCCTAGCCATAACAATTCCCTGGCAATTTCTTCCCACACTGTTTACTTCCCTGTGAATGTTCATCTAAAGTAGGGACAGTTGAGAGGCCTGTTATCTGGTCACCTCAGCCTGTAGGAAGTTCCATGCATTGTCTGCAATATTTAAAGTGCGTGTTTACCATCCATTTTTTAGGTTCATAGGTTCATAGGTTCATAGATTCATACTAGGCTATCTGCCCTAGGGCATTTATAAGCCTAGCCAGAGTGTGTTTGGCTTTCGCCACCCATTTTAAATTAATTTTGCTATGCCCTTTTTCGAGGTTAGTATACTGTGCCTCTGTCTAACAGTGACACAGAAGTGATACCTGGGGTAAACCTACGATCTCCCATCCACTCATCAAGATTCCTCTGCCTAACCTGGACTGGGATTTTATTCCAGAGTGAAGGGAGCCTCTGGGTTATGAATCTGTCCCTCCAGCATGTCCTATTTATTTCAGTGCTGAGGTTCAAGTCTCGAGCGTAGCTCGATGGGATTTGGATTTTCTTAGGTGCAGCATGTTCATTAATTCCGGGTTGGACATGGCTTTATACGTCAGGCACAGATCGCCTCTGAGCAGGCGGTATGCCACTGAGTAGAGCTGGAGTTTCTTTAACTGGGCAGCATATGGCATCTGTTTGAGCCCTTTGATCCTCTTGGTGAGGTACTTTTGGGGTCTTTCCAGTTGCTGCAGGTGTCTGGTAAGGTACATCCCAAAAGGGGCATTGTACTCAATTATGGGCCTGATGAGGGATGAGTAAAGAGGCACGATGACCTCCCTGATCTAGATGTGAATCCCTTCATGATTAGGTGGGCTATATAAAATGTTTTTCTAACCACTTTGGCCACGTGGTTGTCAAATGAGAGATTGCTATCAACTTGGGTCCCCAGGACCCTAATTACTTCTTCTGTACTTAATGGATTACCACCTATGTGGTAATTTGTGGGCACTTTGTTTTTGCCAATGGGGATGACTATACACTTTTTGGCGTTTAGCTTGAGGCCATGGCTCTTGCACCAGTTGTCTGTTTCTATGAGGCCCTTTTGGAGGATGCTTGTGTTGGCTGGAGAGTCGATTATGGAGCCCAGTTTGCAGTCATCTGCGAACTTGGTCAGCCACAGTCCTTCCGTGTTTCCCTGTACCTCCGAGAAATATATACCGAACAAGAGAGGTCCCAGGACTGAGCCTTGTGGGATGCTACTTGTAACTGGTTTGGAGTCTGACATGGCTCCAGCAATTCTAACCATGTGGGTTCTGTCCTTGAGCCAGTTTGCAACCCATCTAGTGACATAGGGGTTTATATTTAAGCTGGTGAGATAATCTATAATGCCCAAGTGGGGTATTGTATCGAAGGCTTTTGCGAGGTCCAGGTAGGTTGTGTGGACCACCTTCCCCTCATCAATGGCCTTGGTGACTGTTTCAAAGAAATCAACCAGGTTTAAGAGGCAGGATCTGCCCTTAACAAAGCCAAACTGGGTAGGATCCAGTGTCTGTAGGTCCCAAATATCTTTATTTATGAGGTCCATGATGATCCTTTCCATAGCTTTGCAGACAAAGCTAGTCAGGCTTATGGGGCGATAGTTTCCAGGATCCGTTGAGGCACCACCTTTGTGGAAAGGGACTACTGTTGCTGTACGCCACTCTTTGGGTACATATCCTGTAGTAAGGCTGAGATTGAACAGTAGTTTTATGTTTGGGTTTAGCTCTTCTTGGAGTTCATGCAGGACGCAGCCCGGGACACCATGTGGTCCCATTGATGCTGTGTTTTTTGCTTTGGAGCATCTGAGATGTCAGGGGGGCAGCACTCTGCTGGGATAGATATTCTCACTTTTGGTGGGGAGGGGGGGGAGTTTGCACTGAACCTGTCAGCTAGGATGTTGGCAATGTCTGTGGGTTCGGTGTATTTTTTGTCATTTTGGACTAATTCTGAGCATATCTGGAAATTCCCACCTAGGTTCCTAACATAACTAAAGAAAGCCTTGTGATTATTCTTAGTGTCCTGTGCAATTTTTCTCTCAAAGCTGGCCTTAGACGATTTTATGAGTGCCTGTAGTTTTTTGCTAATACTGATCAGAGATGCCTTCCCTTTTTGGGATTTTGCTCTATCATGTAGTAGCTTCCACCTTCTATTGTATAGTTTGTTTATGGCTGGGGTCCACCAGACAGGACGTCTGCCTTTGGAGGATTGGGTCTAGGTTTTATTTGGGATTGCATGATCCATGCATTCCTGAAGGTGTTCATAGAATGCGTTTATAAAGGATTCTGCGGTCTGGGCCGTATTTTCCACAGGCCCGGGGGCTTTGAAGGATTCCACCTCAGTTTTGAGGAGTGTGAAATTTGCTTTAGAGAAGTTTTTCACTGTGGTTTTCTGGGCAGGGGGGTGGAGTCAGGATGCGAATATCCAGTGAGATTAGTTTATGGTCTGATCTTACCAGTGAGGGATACACTTCTGGTCTGGAGCATAGAGTCCCCATGTTGGTGATGATCAGGTCCAGTATGTTTTCCCCTCTTGTGGGAGTGGTAACAAGTTGTTCCATAGCATTTGAGTTTATAAATTCTAGGAACCTTTGGGCTAGGGTGTTGGAGCTAGAGTAATGCTCCCAGTCTATGTTTGGGTAGTTGAAGTTGCCCAATATAATGGTGTTTGGAGAGACCTTCATATTTTCCAGTGTTCTCAGGAAGGCTGAGTGGGGTTCCTGGGTTTGGGAGGGTGGTCTATAGCAAGCTATAAACTGGAAGGCAGTTTTACCCACTGTTAGTTGCACATGGATTGTCTCTGATGCTTCGTGCTGTGCCACCAACCTGGAGGTGTGGGTATCTTTGACGAATATTGATACTCCCCCTCCTTTTGTGGTTCGGTCCAAGTTTTGGGGCTGAAAAGCATGGTATGAGGTATAACCTGGTAGTCCTGGGGTGCTCTTGGGAGCCTTGAACCAGGTTTCTGTTACTGCACAGATATCAATGTTCTCCATGCTAAGGGGAGTTTTGAGTGCGTGCATCTTGAGGCTTAGACTTCTGGCATTGAGTAGCATTACTCTTAGTTTCTTATCCCTTGTGATACCTATGGAGGTGGGTTTGTCTTTTGAGCCTTGCCTAAAAAAGGCACTATGGGGTAGCAAGAGCCTTTGCCAATATCCAAAAGCCCAGGGGTGACAGGTGCAAGCCGTCCCTAGCGAAGCATCGTGGCTTGTCGAGCATGTCATCCCAGGCTGACAGGCATTGGATCCCCTTTGAATGACACCAATACTTAAGCCAATTGTTGAAATTGATCATCTTGTCTTCATATTGTGGCATCATTCTTGGTGAGGGTAACATGCTACTCAAGGTCAGGGTCATACCGGCCTGGGCTACATGCTCAGAGAGCTCCTCTATGTCTCTTTTCATGTAGTCCCGGGAGCTACGTCTCAGGTCATTCACACCAGCATGGACAATGACTGAGTCATATTTGTACTTGTCTTGGAGTGACCTGAGTGTGTGTATTATGTGGCGGATCCTAGCACCTGACAGGTAGCTCACCATGACCTTCTCCTTGTTCAGCCTGGTGAGCGAGACGTCGGTGTGCCTGACGATAGAGTCACCTATTACAAGTGTATCAGGTGTGTTGTTTAGCCTTAAGGGCTGTGACTGTTCGGCACACTGGCTTTGTGAGCTATGTGTTGCATGTGTTTTGTTTTGGGGTAGCGGTTGCTTGGGTGTCTACTTTGGAGGTCTCTGCTGCTTAGGCAGATTTTTATTTAGAGCCTCCGAGTATGTTTTTGTGTGTTTATGTGTTTGGTTTGCTGTCGTGGTAGGTCTATGTGAGACTGGAATTGTAGTGAGTGTGGTTTCCTTCTCCTCTTGACTGGTTACACCAGTACTGAGTTGAGAGAGCTTAGCCTCGAGTTTGGCTATATGGTTGCATCTTTCACATGTGTTGGAATTTGTTGGGAGGAGGAGAAGGTTGTCTGTGTACATGAGGCAGTTGTAACATTGCCTCAAGATTCCCAGATTCACCAGCTGGACCGGAGAGGGGATTGACAACTGACCTTTGGACATGCTAGAATAGTATTGGGAATTCCTTTATAATTGAAAAAAAGGACCAATGTGGAACAAGGTACTCAAGGGGAGTTTGTGAGGGTGTAGTGCTTTTAATTTTTTAGTGCTGACTTCGTGAGCAAGTGCCAGGTAACTTAAATGCAATGTGTTACAGGTACCTTAAATGCAAAAACGACAAACAGTAACTTTCTTTCAAGTGAAAGAAGGAAATAAGTACAGTAAGCAATGCAGATATCACTAGGGATCCACAGAAGCACCGAAAAGTCACTTTTTAGGTGGAATTAGCGTTTCAGGGAAATAAGCAAACAAACAACAAGCATACAAACAAAGCTAGATTCAGCAGGCCTGGATCTAGTCTATGTTACAGCAAACAAGGTGTACCATTTTCAGTAAGAAACAGTTCAAATATGCAGGCACTACAAGCCTTTAACCAGAAATTCCCAGCTCAGAAGGGCAGAGTCCAACCTAGAAGGATGTAAGCTACCTGTCCTGCCACCACAGTGTAGGCCACAAACCTTCCTAATGTAAAACAACTGGTCTGAAGCCCAAGTGCTTAATCCAAAAGACTTAGAATGATAGCTACACTTTAATCAAGTTACTACCAAGCAGTAATAAATACAATTGAATACTTTAAAGAATGCCTGGATTAGTGCTCAAGTTCTACAAACAAAGCTAGATTCAGCAGGCCTGGATCTAGTCTATGCTACAGCAAACAAGGTGTACCAATTTCAGTAAGAAGCAGTTCAAATATGCAGGCACTATAAGCCTTTAACCAGAAATTCCCAGCTCAGAAGGGCAGAGTCCAGCCTCTCCTTTCACAAGAGTGTAGACCACAAACCCTCTTAATGTAAAATAACTGGCCTGAAGCCCAAGTGCTTAAACCAGAATTAATACACTTTTAGAATAACAGACACTGAGCCCTCAATCAGCAGTTCCCAACTTAGAAGGATGTAAGCTACCTGTTCTGCCACTACAGTGCAGACCACAAACCTTCTTAATGTAAAACAACTGGTCTGAAGCCCAAGTGCTTAAACTAAAAGGCTTAGAATGAGTTACATCAAGCAGTAATAAATACAATTGAGTACTTTTAAGATGACGCAAAAGCAAAATAAAGTAGGAAGAAACACAAATACAGTAAAAGCAGATACATTTTTTTTTTAAGTGGAAAGACAGAAAGGAAAGAGAGAAAGGAGTAGCAGAAACTAAGCTGTTTGGCCTTCTCAAATGTTCTCCCTGTACTGGGTAGAATGAGGTAATGACACTAGACTGGGGGGAGGGTCCCAGATCAAATTTACACTCGGGGTGGGCAACTGCAAATCCACCAACTATAAAAACACTATACCAACAGCTCACTCATCCACCAGCCACAGATATGTAGAGCTTTTTGTTTCCCCAAGGTGAGAGCTTTACAATCCATTTATTCCTCTAGAGTGGCAGTCAAATAAGCCAGGAGCAGGAACCATTATTTCTGCACTGGAGACAAGAGTTTTGCATTTTAGCTCAGGCATCCCCTGCCCATCCTGAAATGTCCAAGGGGCTGACATGCAATGGGCCACTCTGATGTATCTACATAACTCTTTTTATAGGCAATCAAATGACCCTTTCCCCCTTGTAAACAGCATCTACATGTGGTCCACAATGTTCATCAGGGTTCCACCAGGTACAGTGTGCATAAGACACATGCCCCCACTTCTTTCCTGTGAAGAAAGGCAAATTGCCTTAGCTATGTTATTTTTTTCCTCCTCCATTCCATCTCCAGCATTTGCTTGAACTGCTAGCCATACCTGAATTACCCAGGTCTTAGCACTGCCGCACTCTGTGTCAGTGGAGCTGTTTGTCATGCATTGTTATTACAGAATCATATTGATTCATAAAAGGTAATTTCAGCAAGTCTTAGCATCACAAAATCATATCACAGAAAATCACTTGTAGTGATACAAAACATCCTACAGGGAATTAGCTCCTCTGCACCCCCTATATGATGAAAGCGGTTATCATAAATTAAAGCTGAGTTATTTCAATGACTAAGCCTGTTTGAGTTTGCTTATTCTTCAGTACCTTCATAGAAGAAGAGTTAATATCTGAAGTTTTAGACTTTTTGTTAGTGTTGATTAATATTGGAACACTTAAGTGTTTTTATTTTTAATTTTTCACAAATAAGAGGAAGTGAAGTCAGTCCTCTACTTTAACGTTGGGAACAGCTATCTCCTTGCATCATCATTTTGCTCTTGGAGATTCATTCTTGCCATATGCTGGGCAAGCTGTTCTTCAACTTTGCTCATCCTAATTCCATGGTCAGTATTCCCATACTGCATGGTTTGTCCAGGGCTCTCTTTAGATACTTTATATCTTCTGCAACAAGCTCTAGCATTCTAAATACTTCCCATAGTTCATCCATAATATTTTTTTTTGCATCTGATACTCTGTTGCTTTCTTTGTTGTATATCTGCATTTTGCTTATATTTTTGCATACATAGGGATTACATTAATCTTTTATTGCTTTCACCATGGTCATTCTAGAGTTCAGTCAGGCCAGCCATCTTGTAGGCTTTTCTAAGGAAGTCCTCTTGTACAGTCTTATTTTTGTTGAGCAAAGAAGTCGGGTGGAAAAAGTGCTACAACATTACAACAACAATCATTACATATAATTGCTTGTAGAAGAAACAGGAAATAGAAGATGAGGGTCATATATAGCAGCAATGCTATGAGTACCAAGTTAATTGTTAAATTGCTTTTTAGTTGTATTAAGGAGGGTTCATTGGTCTGCACCAGGCTAATGATCACTAGGGCATTTTTAAGCCTAGCTGTGCATCTCAAATCTCTGGCAAGTACTGGTCTGACAATGCCTTGTATGCCAGTCATAGATCTTCCCCCAACAGCCTCTAGGACACAGAATATGGGGATAGGGCTTTGAGGCAGTCTGCATAGGACATGTTATTTACATCCTGTATTCTAATAGTGAGGGACCTCTGTGGATATTGCAATTGTCTCATGTGCCTTGTTAGGTACATACAAAGTGGGCATACCTTTCAACCTCTTAGCACAGGAAATCTGGACAAAGCCTGACATAATGGGGGGACAAAGGCTCAAAAATAAGGACACATTTTAATATTGCTCTTGTGAACTTAGAAAGTTGCTATAATAACACGAATTTGTGTTAGAATGCATTTTCTGAAGGATGCACCTGATACTCAAATGCATGTCATTATTTAGTGACTTTACTCCTTAGATCATTCCAGTGATTTGTCAAAAAAACACAATTTTTATGAGGAACAGACCAAAAATATGAGGCAAAAATCTGGACATTCTGTGAAAATCTGTGCAGTTGAGAGGTATGCAAGTGGGGCAATGTACTCAATGGTATGTCTAATGAATGCAAAATATATTGATACAATGACCTCCTTGGACGTAGATGCCATAGCTTGGTTTACAAGTTGCACTACACAGAATGATTTTATCACTACTGTAGACATGTGATGGTCAATGTGTGTCCCCAAGTCCATGAGTACTTTGTCGACTCTTAGGTATTTGTTCCCAATATGTTACCAAGGTGGATGACTTCATGAGGGATGCCGTTATGCATTTCATGGCATTTAGTTTTATTGCAAAACTGTAACACAATTTATTTGTCTGAGTCAGCCCTTCCTGGAAAACATTAATATCAATGGGGGATTCTACTACTCCTAATTTGCAATTGTCTAAAAGTTTGGTCAGCCAGAGGCTCTTGACATTGGTCTTGACTTCAAAGAAGTAAAAGCCAAAAACAAGAAGATCCAGGACCAATCCCTGTGGGACTCCAGTTGTGACTGCCCTCTTTGTAGAAGTAGACTCCCCAATTCTAACATCCTGGGTCCTGTCTGTGAGTCAACTGGCTATCCACTGGGTTGCATAAGTGTTTATATCTAAACTTTTGAATTTATCAACAATGCCACAGTGCAGTATTGTGTCAAATGCCTTGGCCAGGTCAAAATAGGCAGTAGAAACAATTTTTCCTCATCCATTGCTTTGTTGAACTTCTCAAAGAAGTTACCAGGTTGAGTAGGCATGACCTGCCCTTGACAAAACCAAATTGGGTTGGGTCCAATGTCTAGAGGTTTCCTATGTCATTATTGATCATTTCCATGATAATTCATTTCACGGCTTTGCATATCAGACTAGTGAGACTTATGGGTGTGCAGTTTCCAGGGCCTGTAGATGGCCCACCTTTGTACAGAGGAATGACTGCTGCTGTTCTCCATTCATTAGGCACAAAGTCTGTTTGGAGGCTACAGTTAAATAATAATTCCAGAGGGTCTGATAGGACATGTGTCGTATTATTTAGAAGGCATCTTGGGATTTTGACTAGGCCCAGGTCTTGGTCTTAGAGAGAGCACTGAGGATCTTTTTCTTAGTGATACCTAGGGGGAGTTATATTTGATAGTATTTTCTGAAGGGAAGTTGAGGGAGAGAGAGGGATAAAGTAAGAGATGAATTTTTCTGCCAGCAGGTTTGCTATATCATCTGGCTGTGTATGTGTGGCTCCCTTAACAGTGAGCTCTGAAAACAATTGTGCATTGCCTTTGAGCTTGTGGCCTCCCTGAGTTGTTTGTTTGGTTTAACAAGAGTGCTTTTATCCTGGTGGGTGCTACACCTCTTAATTTTCCCCTGATTTTCTTCCTTCTGTTATAGAGCCTATAGATGTTGTGATTCCACCGGGGGGGGCGGGGGCTTATTTTTTGTTAGTTTTGTACTTATTCCTGATGGGTATAGCTGACTCTATGCAGTTGTTAACAGTCTTGTATAGTGTTTCTGTGAACAGTTCTGCATAGGCAGCAGTATTCTCAGGGTTTTCAGAGGTTTGAAATTTTGCCCAGTTATCACTTAATAGTACGAAGTTTTCTGAACATTCTGGGGGTAGATGAGGTTCTATTTTTTTTTTTTTTTTTTTTTTGCACACTTCACAGGAGTCTGTTTTGTGGTCTGACCTTACCAGAGAGGACATTATACTACTAGGTGTGCAGCACTTTCGCACTTTCCCATATTAGTGCGGACGAGATCCAGTATGAGAGTGCCTCTGGATGGGGTATTGACAATCTGGTCCAGGGAGTCTGTATTTATAAAACCAGGAATCTCCGTGCCTGCACTTTTGGTGTTGTATATAATTCCCAGTTAAAAGTATAGTAATTAGTCACCCATGAATATGGTATTGGGTTGGACTGTGATTGTTTCCAGTAAGCTTAAATACATGTTATGTGTTTCCTGGCTCCTAGAGGAGGACCTGTAACTTGCAAGAAAATGATATGGGATTTTGACTATGGTGATATGAATGTGGAGAAACTTAAGTGCATTGACTTGTTTGTCCAGCTTTGAGGTATATTTATTTTTGATGTAAATCGAGACGCCTCCACTTTAGTCCCTGATTGTGTAGTAGCTGGTCTAAATATGTGGAGGGCATTACAGCCTTGCACTGCCAGGGTGCACTTGAGAGATTTAGACCATGTCTCAGTGACTGCACAGATGGCAGCATTCTCTAGGGTGAGGAGAGCTTGTAGGGAGTGGAGTTTCTTGATTAGACTCCTAGCACTTTGCAGTAACATCTTCAGATTTCCTTGGATCTGATTTGTTGTGTCAGAAGTAGTTTCAGTTTGGTATTGCATAAAAAGGCGCTATAAGGAGGATAACGTTTTTGCTAATATAAGGGAGAGGTACAGACCTACCATGGCAAAGCAGCATGGTGTGTTGACCATCTCCTTCCATGCTGATAAATATTGCACTCCTTTAGCATGACACTGGAAACTAAGCCAACTATTAAGGTCAGTCATCTTTTGTTTGTATTTTGGCATCTTCCTTAGAGAAGGTAATTTGTGCTGAATGCTAGGCTCATACCAAGCTGTGACACATAGTTTGAGAGCTCCATTAAATGGATTATAATATGAGAAGGTACCAGCACAGGTTATAACACATCACCAAAGCTGTAGAAACAGTTCAGCGTATGTTGCATGTCTGTATTCTGAATGTGGTGGAGACTAAATAAGGACATAAGTAAGTACGGCCCTATGTGGTAATCCTCAAGTATAAAATAAAAATGTATATTAAGTCGTTTACAGGTGTCACAGAAATAATACTGAAGGGTAACCACTGTTGAGTATTTATCCCTGCAATATAACATGCACTACAAAAGGTAAAAATAAAATATCACGTGTCCACAAAACAGAAAGATGCACGAGAAAATGGCAGATGATTCTATTAATATGACTGCTGAATATGCAGGCTTAAGAGCTGTGATAATGAGAAAGATGCAGGAACAAGTAAAAAAGGCTACAATATTACAGCAGGTTAAATAAATGGTTACTGATAATACATGGTGTGAAAAGAATACAAATGACGGGCGGTGAGATAATAAAGGTATATGAAAAGTGTAAAAATGAGTTGTGTCAGCTAATGGCAAATACCTAGTGAAAGTAACAAGACTAATGATGCCTAAATAACAGCAGAAGAGGTGGGCTGAAATTACTCATGATGGAAAACTGGGAGCTGTAAAAATACAATTTGTGGTTGGAGAGGAAATGTAGCTCCCTAACGTGGCTGATCTAATCAAAATGATCATAACTGACTGCATGCTGGACTTAACACACAATAAAACAAGATAATGCCTGTTTAGATTTGTGGACTATTTAAACCAGTATGGAAAAAAGTCAGCACAGACTTTTATGAGTCTGTATAAAGTAGAGACTGTTCATTTGTACTGACTGATGAAAAGAATGAGTAATGAATATTCAGCAGTACATCCTGCTACATCCACATTGTAATACGTGTTCAGCTATGTCTATTCTGAACAAAGATTTTACAATGTTAGAGATGTCAGGGACTAGAAGAATTGATAATGACAGTTTCTTCAGCAGCTAATGATTAAGGCCAAGTCTGTAAAGCTCAGGAAACAACACATAAATGAGTACCCCGTCTTGCTTGGGCACTAGGCAGAGAATTATAAAGGACTTTATAGCTAACATTTGAACAGACTTAAGAATAACCAAAGCAAAAAAATATTCTTTGAAGATAACAGTTTGACAGCACAATGAAGGAATGTAGAAGTTCCGCTCATTCTGTATGAAGGGATACTCTCTCCAGCTTGAGATTTAAGCATGAATTTAGAAAAAAAAAACATTCACTGAATCAGCCAAGGGCCATGTCTGATCTGTACACAAGAAAATGAACTTTGAATAAGAATCTACAATGAAGAAAAATGATGATTTCACTTGTTGAACTGTGCTGCAGTAAAAATGGCATATGCCAAAGTTTTGCAGACATTCTGATTCAGTATTGGGGGGGGGGGCTTTTCCCCCATACCAACTAATTAAAATAAACATCTGCTAGGGGGTCACACTATTTCTGGGGAAGGAGCTCAAAACTAATTAGCACTTCATTTGATTGGTAGATTCATGATGAGCTGACCTGTAACCAGAAAATACACCTTCCAAAAAGAAAATGCCATCTGTTTTACCGGAAAGTGAAAGGCAAAACAAACCATTCATCATTGTTCAGATTTACTCATACTTTATCAATGATATCAAGGGCCCCATGATAGCTGTGTACAGTGGGAGACGTTTAAAAAGATATAATTTATTCTTGAAATGCTTTCAGATGTGTTTGAAGATTTTAACTCTAATCCCAATAATAGTACTTTAAAGTAGTGGTGTTAATATTGCAGAATTTTTACCACGACCCACAAGATCTCAAAGGGCAATTAAGAAAAATAATTATTTGAATGATTTTGGCCATGATTCAGAAAAAATGGTGACATGGTTTCAAAGCAATAAATAGCTCTATTACAGCAGTACAATGTGGCTTGATAAAGGTTAAGTATGGAATAGTAACAACTTAATGTGGATATAGCATGCCGAGAAAGGGATTAGGAGGCTTATCGCTGCCAAAGATAGCATACCTTGCACAAATAAGTAGACTGTGCAATGGCAGCTCACATGGCCTAGGTCCAGTAGTGTGCAGGTAGTGTATCATGATGCTGTGTGACCACAGGTGCAGCATGGTTCCACTAACTTGCAACACAGGCATGTTTTTGTAGGACAAGTGCCTTTTTGTTTTTTTTTTTTGTTTGTTTTTTAAGAAGGGTAGATGGGGAGGATGGCATGAAGAACGTATGGATATGAAGAAGGGAATAGGGAAGGAAGCAGGGATAAACAAATAAATGTAAGTGACAAAGACAGACAGAGTAGCACTGACATATATGGGAGGAACAAAGGGAAAATACAAGCAAATAAAGGGAAGGCAGTTAATGATGGAGAGGACTGGACAACAAATTATGAAAAGTAGTGACACACAAGTTGGGAACTTCATGAAGGGGGAATAAGGTGGGGTGAGGACCTGCCAAGCTACTCATCAGTTACACACCCAGAAGTCTGTCATCTCTAAATCTGAAGTCATGGCTATGCCCAGGTTTTGGTGGTTAGGTGGTCAGAGTCATGCAGCTGTAAAACTGTGCAAGTCACATGAACATGTGCTGCTGGGAGCCAGTCTGAGGGTCCCCCAGAGTCATTTCCTGCTGGGAAGTCTACACCCCCTAGAGAAGCAGTGCTGGGGGCCACCAGTGATCCCTCCAGGTCACCCCACACTGGATGACCATCATCAGCTTGCTGAAAGGTTTTGCTGGTAAATGCTGGGGACCCAGCAGGTGGCCAGGAAAACATGAACAAATATGGAGAGAAAGAAAACAACAAAGGACAACAAATAAAATTAAACAGATGACAGTAATAAAAAGGAAAAAAAAAACATTAATTAATAGGTTGTGCTTCATCATTTTACACTACTGGTTTACAGGAGAGAATGCTATCAACTGAGCATTGGCCACAAAAAAATGATATACAACTATACAACTGGACTACATGGTGAGATATTATGGAAGGTACCCTGTCACTGGTTTGTAGTTCAGCAATGCAGTGTATAGGTGACAAGCAGAGTGAGTGAAATGGGCAGCACAGCTAGGCAGGAATACCCAGTGTGAACTAATGAGCTGTACAGTCCTGAGGAGGTTATCCACAGGATCATAATCTGTGTGGCTTTTGTTGGGATGTGTGACAGGGTGGCACCTGACCACATAAACATGCCTCCAAATACCAACAGGAATACACAGGTGATGTGCACTCACTGTGGTTTTACTACACCCTGACAAATATAATAACAAGTGGATTGCTATTCACTTATTCAGGGTATGTCAGGCATAATTGGCATAGGCAGTGGCTCTGGAATGGACAGTCAGACAGTGCAAGGTGTGAGAAGGTCAAGGTCAGTGTAAAGCACCTGCATGCTTTCACATACATTTGAGGCATAGAATAAAGCCAACCTGTAATGTACTACCATATAGATCTGCACCCATAAGTGTAATGTTCCACCCAAGGCAGTCCATACAGCAATAGGAAGACATTGTCATGAATATCTGGCTGTAGGTAAAGCAGCATGATTGTGTGTTCATGTTTCATAACACATAAAACAATGCAAGGTTATTAGCATTTATGAAGTTAAAGCAAAGCAAATCTATAGGCGTTGTTGGCATTGATCACCACAGTCAGTGATGCCTGTGACATCATGTCCAGGTCTCCACCATTTACTGGGGGCCCTCATATGGATCCTCCATTAGGAGCTCCTCATGGTGCAGATGAAGTAGGTACAGAAAGATTGGAGCCCTTCCAATGTCAGCCCTTCCAGAAGCCATAGCCACTTGCCGGGTTAAAACCAGGAGGGAAATGGTAGCTGAATCCTATTGATGGTTGTTGAGAACATCACATGATGGGCATTGAAGGGTAGCAAGACAGCACAATGTAACCCAGTGCCAGTGTACACTAACATCACCACAACAGACTTGTGGTGGGGAATGGGCAGATGTGCAATTGTGACAAATGATGGTGCACCCCTACCAAATGATATATTGCACATTAATATGGTAGCATATTGCAAACTGTGGCAGTGATATGCCATTGTGCTCCTAGATGACTGCAAACTAGGAGCCAAAGTCAAGTCCCCAAATGATGTGGACATCCTACAGAAGGGCCCCGCTGAGACAGATGCCTGGTGTCAGAGCCATGGCCTTAAGCTCAATGCCAAAAGGTGCAGTGTCATCCCCTTTGATAAAACCTCTGTACCCATGAACTACCACATAGGCAGCAATCTACTTAACACTGAATGTGTGATAAGAGACCTTGGGACCCAGGTGGACAGTAGTCTCTTCTTTGATAGTCACATCGCCACAATAGTCAGGAAGTCCTTCTACATGGCACACCTCATCATAAAAGGGTTCTCATCCAGGAAAAAAAAGGTCATTGTTCCCCTCTACTCGACACTCATTAGACCCATTATAGAGTACAATGCCCCTTTTGGAATGTACTTCACAAGACTTCTGCAGTAGCTGGAAAGGCCACAGAAGTACCTCACCAAGAGGATTACTGGCCTCAAGCAAATGCCCTACACTGACTGCCTCAAAAAACTCCAGCTTTACTCCGTAGCATATCGCCTACTCAGAGGTCATCTCTGCCTAATATATAAAGCTATGTCAAACCCAGAGCTGTTGGACATGCTACACCTAAAGAAATCCCAATCCCTCCGAGCTACATGCTCTAGGGACCTCAACCTTGTCACCACAATAAACAGGACATGCTGGAGGGATAGATTTCTGTCCCAGTGACTTCCCATACTCTGGAACAGGCTACCCATCTATGTCAAGCAAAGTTCTTCATTAGCACTCTTCAAGAAAAATAATCTTGTTGAGTGGATTGAAAATAGGAAATACACCCCGGGGATCACTTCTGTGTCTCTGCTCGACAGTGGCACAGGAAAATAACTTTCTTGGGTGGCGTAAGCCAGGGAACCTTGTTGGCTAGGCTTACATAGGTCCTTGGGCCGATAGCCTAGTACCTACCTATGAACCGATGAACCTATAGATCAATGACTGGGATTACCAAGACCCGCATGTGTGGAGGATGTCATGCTGCTGAACAGGCTTAACTGCAAAGTGGTTTGTCACTGTTTCATGGTCACTGTAATGTAATTGATCAGTGTAGGGTGTATCTTAAATATTTTTAAGCACTCTTTTATTCATGAATGTGGGATACTGTCAAATGTTTTTATAGTCTATCCATGCCATACTTAGATTCTTTCCCTTTTTACAGTCATTCACTATGACTTTATTTAATAACAAATGATCCTTTGTTCTATATGACTTTCTTTTATTACCCTTTTCTTCTATTGCCATAATTGAGTTTTCTTCTAAATGACTATAAACTCAGCATGAATTCCAGTGAATAGTTTATACATCATCGGAAGGCAAGCTATTGGTCTATAACTTTTTAGGATAGCGTGCAGATTCACTCAAGTAGGAGCATTGTTTTTTCTGTTGTTAGCCAGGCTGGTATCTGTTTGGGGGTGTACATATAAATAGTTCTTATTCATGGCTAAATCTTTGTGCAGAGATGTTAATACTTTTAGCAGGAATTTGGTACTGCATCTGGGCCTGGGGTTTTCCATTTAGATGCTTTCTTTACTCTGTTTCACTCTTTTTGGCTGTTACTATATCCTATTTCATATCCTGTACATTTGAACTTCTCATTCTTTCTTTTACTTCTTACATCCATTTAGCAACCTTGTTATATTCCACAGGATCTTCATAAATACTTCCCCAAAATGTATCTATTTCTTCTTTTTTGGTCGTCTTTCAATTCCTGCCATTGATCTTATGTGTATATCACCATGTGCAGAAATACTGATGTCACCAAGACAGTGATAGTAGATTGAAAGTTCTTTCCTGTGGAAACACAGATGTTACTACAAGCTTTGTGTGTGCATGGAAGGTAAATTCTCAGTACAGACTGTTATAGCTGTGAATGCTGTTGGTGGCCACAACAAACCAACACAAGTCCACCACAGAGTCACAGACATGATACTGCATGCCTTCTTAAAGTCCCAAACCACTGCTGGGGCGAGCAAGGCCACAGGTGGAGATCCTCCAGCTCAGATCACACCTGCTGACATACAGGATCTCCTAGTGTCCCTGTCAGGAGTCAGTGAAAAGATGATGATATCTGGTGGAGGCCTGGATGTGGAGTCTGAGCTGCACCCCTCAGGAAGCTTACCATCTCCCTGTGTAGCATACCCAGCTTACCCCAGTCACCCACCCTTGTAACATAATCACTCATCCACACTTTGTAGATAATGCCATGTGCACTGCAGATCACTTGGCAATTGATGGAAATGAAACTTTCCAGCTGATGTACAAATATTCATGTGGACAGGCAACCCTTGATCTGATGTGGGTGCACTCAATATCCCTCAGGACCGCAGAGAAATGGCCTATGTTATAAAATGTCTATAGTAGTATGTTTCTCTCCTCTGCAGTCAGTGGGAGCCACAAATACTCCTCCACATGCTACACGTGACATCAAGGAAATGTTGTGGTATGCATGAGACAAATGCCTTTGACACCACTCATCATGTCCCGTGATGGCTGCTGGAAGTGTCTGTAGTCTGTATGGTCAGTGCTACACATATTATAATATCCACAGTGATTTGCAATCAACATAACTCATGACATTTCATGGGAGGATGGGACAAATGTGCAAATTGCCTTATGGTGTCTCTGTTCACATAATAGTATTTGACTATATTCATCAGTAATAAAAAAGGATGATGATGCACACCACTGCACAAGCTGAGAAAATGGCCTTTAACATATGTTGACTGTCCAGTGTAGCTGCTATTCCTAACATCTTAATGCTGTCTCTATATCTGTTCACTGAGGAATAACAAAGGGCAAACCTGCTGCACATACTGTCTCATTGTACAGTTTTATGTGTCTGAATTGCTCTTCCATATTGTTTACCATCATTTGCATTTATCATTACTTTCATTTGCATAATGCCACTCATTTCAATGGTATTATACAGTCATTTGTATATGATGTTAACTGATCCGTCTTCCTGGGTAGCACCATCATGCTATGTCTGAATTGGCCTCACTCTGCACATTAGTGCTCACCTCACAATTTTGTCTAGAGCAAAGTGCTAATTATTTTTGAATCCCAGTCTATGCATGTAGAAAAATAACTTTTTTTCTTTGAGATTGTCTAAAATATAGACGAACGTGCATGACATTTTAAATAACAGCACATGTAGGCCAGCTCATACCTTTCAACCTCTTAATGCAAGAAATCTGGAAAAAGCCCAAGAAAATGGGGGACAAAGGCCCAAAAATAGGGACGTATTTCAAATATTGCTCTTATAAACTTAGAAAGTTGCTAAAGTAACAGTTTGTTTTAGCATACATTTGCTGAAGGATTTAAAGTTGGAAGTTCAAATGTATATAATTATTTAGTGACTTAATTCCTCAGATTATCCCAGTGATTTGCCAGAAAACCACATCTGCTTGAAATGGCATGTGGAGGATGGACATGTCTATTATCAGGGGAGAAATGTTGGAATAAGGTTGTCCTACGCTGCAGTTCTTCAGAGGAGGGATAGCAGTACTCAGGGATGTTCCTGAGGCAAGCATTTAACTTACCAACCTGTAAATGCTGTAGTCTTCCTCAGCATGTGCATGCATGAAAAGAAATTGTGACTCACATGGTTATATGGGTTGCACTTTTCTCACCAAGAGTGAGGAGCTAGGGACTTAAAAAGAGAAGTGTCTATATTGCCAGGATACTATAAAGGGCAAAAGTAACCTCTATCTCTGACTGAATGATGGTGCCTCTGGAGTATAAAAAGAAAATAGCAGAATACTAAATGCATTGCTGTATTGCTTTAGCTCTTTGACTGGAATTTTTGTAAGGTTCTATGACTGAGGACAGCAATGGTTATAGTAGGGTGATTCCGTACTATCTAGTTATGGTTCTATGACTGAGGACAGCAATGGTTGTAGTAAGGTGATTCAGTACTATCTGGTTATGGTTATATGACTGAGGAAAGCAATGGTTATAGTAAGGTGATTCAGTGCTATCTAGTTATGGTTCTACGACTGAGGACAGCAATTGTTATAGTAAGGTGGATTCAGCACTATCTAGTTATGGTTCTATGAATGAGGACAGCAATGGTTATAGTAAGGTGGATTCAGTACTATCTAGTTATGGTTCTATGACTGAGGACAGCAATGGTTATAATTCGTAGGATCATAGGTTCATACTAGGCTATCTGCCCTAGAGCATTTATGAGCCTAGCCAGAGTGTGTTTGGCTTTCACCACCCATTTTAAATTAATTTTGCTATGCCCTTTTTCAAGGTTAGTATACTGTGCCTCTGTCTAACAGTGACACAGAAGTGATACCTGGGGTAAACCTACGATCTTCCACCCACTCATCAAGATTCCTCTTGAAGAGAGTCAATGAGGGACTCTGCCTAACCTGGACTGGGATTTTATTCCAGAGTGAAGGGAGCCTCTGGGTTATGAATCTGTCCCTCCAGCATGTCCTATTTATTTCAGTGCTGAGGTTCAGGTCTCTTGAGCATGTAGCTGGATGGGATTTGGATTTTCTGAGGTGCAGTATGTCCATTAATTCTGGGTTGGACATGGCTTTATATGCCAGGCACAGATCTCCTCTGAGCAGGCAGTATGCCACTGAGTAGAGCTGGAGTTTCTTTAACCGGGCAGCATATGGCATCTGTTTGAACCCTTTGATCCTCTTGGTGAGGTACTTTTGGGGTCTTTCCAGTTGCTGCAGGTGTCTGGTAAGGTACATCCCAAAAGGGGCATTGTACTCAATTATGGGCCTGATGAGGGATGAGTAAAGAGGCACGATGACCTCCCCTGATCTAGATGTGAATCCCTTCATGATTAGGTGGGCTATATAAAATGTTTTTCTAACCACTTTGGCCACGTGGTTGTCAAATGAGAGATTGCTATCAACTTGGGTCCCCAGGTCCCTCATTACGTCTTCTGTACTTAATGGATTACCACCTATGTGGTAATTTGTGGGCACTTTGTTTTTGCCAAAGGAGATGACTATACACTTTTGGTGTTTTGC